>NW_028323130.1:0-209129 GCF_009617815.1 Ciona robusta
AACGTAAATTAAAAAAAAATCATTTATACCAAAAGTGTATTTTTGAAAATTTTGTTTATAATTATTGCCTAACTCATTCAGTATTCCCAGACGGTCACCCATTCAAGTACTAACTGAACCCGAGATTGCTTGACTTCCGAGATCGGACGAGATCGGGTACTTTCAATCTGGTATGGAGATAGGCAGAATTATGTTTTGAATCTTGATTAACATTTTATGCCAAAAGCGTATTTTTGAAAATTTTGTTTTATAATCATTGCCTAACTCATTCAGTATTCCCAGACGGTCACCCATTCAAGTACTAACTGAACCCGAGATTGCTTGACTTCCGAGATCGCACGAGACCGGGTACTTTCAATCTGGTATGGAGATAGGCAGAATTATGTTTTGAATCTTGATTAATATGTTGTTAACGTAAATTAAAAAATCATTTTATACCAAAAGCCTATTTTTGAAAATTTTGTTTTATAATTATTGCCTAACTCATTCAGTATTCCCAAACGGTCACCCATTCAAGTACTAACTTAACCCGAGATTGCTTGACTTCCGAGATCGGGTACTTTCAATCTGGTATGGAGATAGGCAGAATAATGTTTAGAATCTTGATTAATATATTGTTAACGTAAATTAAAAAATCATTTTATACCAAAAGCGTATTTTTGAAAATTTTGTTTTATAATTATTGCCTAACTCATTCAGTATTCCCAGACGGTCACCCATTCAAGTACTAACTGAACCCGAGATTGCTTGACTTCCGAGATCGGGTACTTTCAATCTGGTATGGAGATAGGCAGAATTATGTTATGAATCTTGATTAACATTTTATGCCAAAAGCGTATTTTTGAAAATTTTGTTTTATAATCATTGCCTAACTCATTCAGTATTCCCAGACGGTCACCCATTCAAGTACTAACTGAACCCGAGATTGCTTGACTTCCGAGATCGCACGAGACCGGGTACTTTCAATCTGGTATGGAGATAGGCAGAATTATGTTTTGAATCTTGATTAATATGTTGTTAACGTAAATTAAAAAAATCATTTTATACCAAAAGCCTATTTTTGAAAATTTTGTTTTATAATTATTGCCTAACTCATTCAGTATTCCCAGACGGTCACCCATTCAAGTACTAACTGAACCCGAGATTGCTTGACTTCCGAGATCGGACGAGATCGGGTACTTTCAATCTGGTATGGAGATAGGCAGAATAATGTTTTGAATCTTGATTAATATATTGTTAACGTAGATTAAAAAAATCATTTTATACCAAAAGCGTATTTTTGAAAATTTTGTTTTATACTCATTGCCTAACTCATTCAGTATTCCCAGACGGTCACCCATCCAACTACTAACCGAACCCGAGATTGCTTGACTTCCGAGATCGGACGAGATCGGGTACTTTCAAACTGGTATGGAGAGAGGCAGAATTATGTTTTGAATCTTGATTAATATATTGTTAACGTAAATTAAAAAAATCATTTTATACCAAAAGTGTATTTTTGAAAATTTTGTTTTATAATTATTGCCTAACTCATTCAGTATTCCCAGACGGTCACCCATTCAAGTACTAACTGAACCCGAGATTGCTTGACTTCCGAGATCGGGTACTTTCAATCTGGTATGGAGATAGGCAGAATTATGTTTTGAATCTTGATTAATATGTTGTTAACGTAAATTAAAAAATCATTTTATACCAAAAGCCTATTTTTGAAAATTTTGTTTTATAATTATTGCCTAACTCATTCAGTATTCCCAAACGGTCACCCATTCAAGTACTAACTGAACCCGAGATTGCTTGACTTCCGAGATCGGACGAGATCGGGTACTTTCAATCTGGTATGGAGATAGGCAGTATAATGTTTTGAATCTTGATTAATATTTTGTTAACGTAAATTAAAAAATCATTTTATACCAAAAGCGTATTTTTGAAAATTTTGTTTTATAATTATTGCCTAACTCATTCAGTATTCCCAGACGGTCACCCATTCAAGTACTAACTGAACCCGAGATTGCTTGACTTCCGAGGTCGCACGAGACCGGGTACTTTCAATCTGGTATGGAGTAGGCAGAATAATGTTTTGAATCTTGATTAATATATTGTTAACGTAAATTAAAAAATCATTTTATACCAAAAGCGTATTTTTGAAAATTTTGTTTTATAATTATTGCCTAACTCATTCAGTATTCCCAGACGGTCACCCATTCAAGTACTAACTGAACCCGGGATTGCTTAACTTCCGAGATCGGACGAGATCGGGTACTTTCAATCTGGTATGGAGATAGGCAGAATTATGTTATGAATCTTGATTAACATTTTATGCCAAAAGCGTATTTTTGAAAATTTTGTTTTATAATCATTGCCTAACTCATTCAGTATTCCCAGACGGTCACCCATTCAAGTACTAACTGAACCCGAGATTGCTTGACTTCCGAGATCGCACGAGATCGGGTACTTTCAATCTGGTATGGAGATAGACAGAATAATGTTTTGAATCTTGATTAATATATTGTTAACGTAAATTAAAAAAAATCATTTTATACCAAAAGCGTATTTTTGAAAATTTTGTTTTATAATTATTGCCTAACTCATTCAGTATTCCCAGACGGTCACCCATTCAAGTACTAACTGAACCCGGGATTGCTTAACTTCCGAGATCGGACGAGATCGGGTACTTTCAATCTGGTATGGAGATAGGCAGAATTATGTTATGAATCTTGATTAACATTTTATGCCAAAAGCGTATTTTTGAAAATTTTGTTTTATAATCATTGCCTAACTCATTCAGTATTCCCAGACGGTCACCCATTCAAGTACTAACTGAACCCGAGATTGCTTGACTTCCGAGATCGCACGAGACCGGGTACTTTCAATCTGGTATGGAGATAGGCAGAATTATGTTTTGAATCTTGATTAATATGTTGTTAACGTAAATTAAAAAATCATTTTATACCAAAAGCCTATTTTTGAAAATTTTGTTTTATAATTATTGCCTAACTCATTCAGTATTCCCAAACGGTCACCCATTCAAGTACTAACTTAACCCGAGATTGCTTGACTTCCGAGATCGGACGAGATCGGGTACTTTCAATCTGGTATGGAGATAGGCAGAATAATGTTTAGAATCTTGATTAATATATTGTTAACGTAAATTAAAAAAATCATTTTATACCAAAAGCGTATTTTTGAAAATTTTGTTTTATAATTATTGCCTAACTCATTCAGTATTCCCAGACGGTCACCCATTCAAGTACTAACTGAACCCGAGATTGCTTGACTTCCGAGATCGGGTACTTTCAATCTGGTATGGAGATAGGCAGAATAATGTTTTGAATCTTGATTAATATATTGTTACCGTAAATTAAAAAAATCATTTTATACCAAAAGCGTATTTTTGAAAATTTTGTTTTATAATCATTGCCTAACTCATTCAGTATTCCCAGACGGTCACCCATTCAAGTACTAACTGAACCCGAGATTGCTTGACTTCCGAGATCGGACGAGATCGGGTGCTTTCAATCTGGTATGGAGATAGGCAGAATTATGTTATGAATCTTGATTAATATATTGTTACCGTAAATTAAAAAAATCATTTTATACCAAAAGCGTATTTTTGAAAATTTTGTTTTATAATCATTGCCTAACTCATTCAGTATTCCCAGACGGTCACCCATTCAAGTACTAACTGAACCCGAGATTGCTTGACTTCCGAGATCGGACGAGATCGGGTGCTTTCAATCTGGTATGGAGATAGGCAGAATAATGTTTTGAATCTTGATTAATATATTGTTAACGTAAATTAAAAAATCATTTTATACCAAAAGCGTATTTTTGAAAATTTTGTTTTATAATCATTGCCTAACTCATTCAGTATTCCCAGACGGTCACCCATCCAACTACTAACCGAACCCGAGATTGCTTGACTTCCGAGATCGGACGAGATCGGGTACTTTCAAACTGGTATGGAGATAGGCAGATTTATGTTTTGAATCTTGATTAATATATTGTTAACGTAAATTAAAAAATCATTTTTATACCAAAAGTGTATTTTTGAAAATTTTGTTTTATAATTATTGCCCAACTCATTCAGTATTCCCAGACGGTCACCCATTCAAGTACTAACTGAACCCGAGATTGCTTGACTTCCGAGATCGGACGAGATCGGGTACTTTCAATCTGGTATGGAGATAGGCAGAATTATGTTTTGAATCTTGATTAATATGTTGTTAACGTAAATTAAAAAATCATTTTATACCAAAAGCCTATTTTTGAAAATTTTGTTTTATAATTATTGCCTAACTCATTCAGTATTCCCAAACGGTCACCCATTCAAGTACTAACTTAACCCGAGATTGCTTGACTTCCGAGATCGGACGAGATCGGGTACTTTCAATCTGGTATGGAGATAGGCAGAATAATGTTTTGAATCTTGATTAATATATTGTTAACGTAAATTAAAAAAATCATTTTATACGAAAAGCGTATTTTTGAAAATTTTGTTTTATAATTATTGCCTAACTCATTCAGTATTCCCAGACGGTCACCCATTTAAGTACTAACTGAACCCGAGATTGCTTGACTTCCGAGATCGGGTACTTTCAATCTGGTATGGAGATAGGCAGAATTATGTTATGAATCTTGATTAATATGTTGTTAACGTAAATTAAAAAATCATTTTATACCAAAAGCGTATTTTTGACAAATTTGTTTTATAATTATTGCCTAACTCATTCAGTATTCCCAGACGGTCACCCATTCAAGTACTAACTGAACCCGAGATTTCTTGACTTCCGAGATCGGACGAGATCGGGTACTTTCAATCTGGTATGGAGGTAGGCAGAATAATGTTTTGAATCTTGATTAATATATTGTTAACGTAAATTAAAAAAATCATTTTATACCAAAAGCGTATTTTTGAAAAATTTTGTTTTATAATCATTGCCTAACTCATTCAGTATTCCCAGACGGTCACCCATCCAACTACTAACCGAACCCGAGATTGCTTGACTTCCGAGATCGGACGAGATCGGCTACTTTCAAACTGGTATGGAGATAGGCAGACTTATGTTTTGAATCTTGATTAATATATTGTTAACGTAAATTAAAAAAATCATTTTATACCAAAAGTGTATTTTTGAAAATTTTGTTTTATAATTATTGCCCAACTCATTCAGTATTCCCAGACGGTCACCCACTCAAGTACTAACTGAACCCGAGATTGCTTGACTTCCGATATCGGACGAGATCGGGTACTTTCAATCTGGTATGGAGATAGGCAGAATTATGTTTTGAATCTTGATTAATATGTTGTTAACGTAAATTAAAAAATCATTTTATACCAAAAGCGTATTTTTGAAAATTTTGTTTTATAATTATTGCCTAACTCATTCAGTATTCCCAAACGGTCACCCATTTAAGTACTAACTGAACCCGAGATTGCTTGACTTCCGAGATCGGACGAGATCGGGTACTTTCAATCTGGTATGGAGATAGGCAGAATATGTTTTGAATCTTGATTAATATATTGTTAACGTAAATTAAAAAAATCATTTTATACCAAAAGCGTATTTTTGATAATTTTGTTTTATAATTATTGCCTAACTCATTCAGTATTCCCAGACGGTCACCCATTCAAGTACTAACTGAACCCGAGATTGCTTGACTTCCGAGATCGGACGAGATCGGGTACTTTCAATCTGGTATGGAGATAGGCAGAATTATGTTTTGAATCTTGATTAATATGTTGTTAACGTAAATTAAAAAATCATTTTATACCAAAAGCTTATTTTTGAAAATTTTGTTTTATAATTATTGCCTAACTCATTCAGTATTCCCAAACGGTCACCCATTTAAGTACTAACTGAACCCGAGATTGCTTGACTTCCGAGATCGGGTACTTTCAATCTGGTATGGAGATAGGCAGAATAATGTTTTGAATCTTGATTAATATGTTGTTAACGTAAATTTAAAAATCATTTTATACCAACAGCGTATTTTTGAAAATTTTGTTTCATAATTATTGCCTAACTCATTGAGTATTCCCAGACGGTCACTCATTCAAGTACTAACTGAACCCGAGATCGCTTGACTTCGGAGATCGGACGAGATCGGGTACTTTCAATCTGGTATGGAGATAGGCAGAATTATGTTTTGAATCTTGATTAATATATTGTTAACGTAAATTAAAAAAAATCATTTTATACCAAAAGCGTAATTTTGAAAATTTTGTTTTATAATCATTGCCTAACTCATTCAGTATTCCCAGACGGTCACCCATTCAAGTACTAACTGAACCCGAGATTGCTTGACTTCCTAGATCGGACGAGATCGGGTACTTTCAATCTGGTATGGAGATAGGCAGAATTATGTTTTGAATCTTGATTAATATGTTGTTAACGTAAATTTAAAAATCATTTTATACCAACAGCGTATTTTTGAAAATTTTGTTTCATAATTATTGCCTAACTCATTGAGTATTCCCAGACGGTCACTCATTCAAGTACTAACTGAACCCGAGATCGCTTGACTTCGGAGATCGGACGAGATCGGGTACTTTCAATCTGGTATGGAGATAGGCAGAATTATGTTTTGAATCTTGATTAATATATTGTTAACGTAAATTAAAAAAATCATTTTATACCAAAAGCGTAATTTTGAAAGTTTTGTTTTATAATCATTGCCTAACTCATTCAGTATTCCCAGACGGTCACCCATTCAAGTACTAACTGAACCCGAGATTGCTTGACTTCCGAGATCGGACGAGATCGGGTACTTTCAATCTGGTACGGAGATAGGCAGAATTATGTTTTGAATCTTGATTAATATGTTGTTAACGTAAATTTAAAAATCATTTTATACCAACAGCGTATTTTTGAAAATTTTGTTTCATAATTATTGCCTAACTCATTGAGTATTCCCAGACGGTCACTCATTCAAGTACTAACTGAACCCGAGATCGCTTGACTTCGGAGATCGGACGAGATCGGGTACTTTCAATCTGGTATGGAGATAGGCAGAATTATGTTTTGAATCTTGATTAATATATTGTTAACGTAAATTAAAAAAATCATTTTATACCAAAAGCGTAATTTTGAAAATTTTGTTTTATAATCATTGCCTAACTCATTCAGTATTCCCAGACGGTCACCCATTCAAGTACTAACTGAACCCGAGATTGCTTGACTTCCTAGATCGGACGAGATCGGGTACTTTCAATCTGGTATGGAGATAGGCAGAATTATGTTTTGAATCTTGATTAATATGTTGTTAACGTAAATTTAAAAATCATTTTATACCAACAGCGTATTTTGAAAATTTTGTTTCATAATTATTGCCTAACTCATTGAGTATTCCCAGACGGTCACTCATTCAAGTACTAACTGAACCCGAGATCGCTTGACTTCGGAGATCGGACGAGATCGGGTACTTTCAATCTGGTATGGAGATAGGCAGAATTATGTTTTGAATCTTGATTAATATATTGTTAACGTAAATTAAAAAAATCATTTTATACCAAAAGCGTAATTTTGAAAATTTTGTTTTATAATCATTGCCTAACTCATTCAGTATTCCCAGACGGTCACCCATTCAAGTACTAACTGAACCCGAGATTGCTTGACTTCCGAGATCGGACGAGATCGGGTACTTTCAATCTGGTACGGAGATAGCCAGAATACTGTATTGAATCTTGATTAATATGTTGTTAACGTAAATTAAAAAATCATTCTATACCAAAAGCGTATTTTTGAAAATTTTGTTTTATAATTATTGCCTAACTCATTCAGTATTCCCAGACGGTCACTCATTCAAGTACTAACTAAACCCGAGATTGCTTGACTTTCGAGATCGAACGAGATCGGGTACTTTCAATCTGGTATGGAGATAGGCAGAATACTGTATTGAATCTTGATTAATATATTGTTAAGTTAAATTAAAAAAAATATTTTATACCAAAAGCGTATTTTTGAAAATTTTGATTTAAAATTATTGCCTAACATATTCAGTATTCCAAGACGGTCACCCATTCAAGTACTAACTGAACCCGAGTTTGCTTGACTTCCGAGATCGGACGAGATCGGGTACTTTCAATCTGGTATGGAGATAGGCAGAATTATGTTTTGAATCTTGATTAATATGTTGTTAACGTAAATTTAAAAATCATTTTATACCAAAAGCGTATTTTTGAAAATTTTGTTTTATAATTATTGCCTAACTCATTGAGTATTCCCAGACGGTCACTCATTCAAGTACTAACTGAACCCGAGATCGCTTGACTTCGGAGATCGGACGAGATCGGGTACTTTCAATCTGGTATGGAGATAGGCAGAATTATGTTTTGAATCTTGATTAATATATTGTTAACGTAAATTAAAAAAATCATTTTATACCAAAAGCGTATTTTTGAAAATTTTGTTTTATAATCATTGCCTAACTGATTCAGTATTCCCAGACGGTCACCCATTCAAGTACTAACTGAACCCGAGATTGCTTGACTTGCGAGATCGGACGAGATCGGGTACTTTCAATCTGGTATGGAGATAGGCAGAATACTTTATTGAATCTTGATTAATATATTGTTAAGGTAAATTAAAAAAATCATTTTATACCAAAAGCGTATTTTTAAAAATTTTGTTTTATAATCATTGCCTAACTCATTCAGTATTCCCAGACGGTCACCCATTCAAGTACTAACTGAACCCGAGATTGCTTGACTTCCTAGATCGGACGAGATCGGGTACTTTCAATCTGGTACGGAGATAGGCAGAATACTGTATTGAATCTTGATTAATATGTTGTTAACGTAAATTAAAAAATCATTTTATACCAAAAGCGTATTTTTGAAAATTTTGTTTTATAATTATTGCCTAACTCATTCAGTATTCCCAGACGGTCACTCATTCAAGTACTAACTAAACCCGAGATTGCTTGACTTTCGAGATCGAACGAGATCGGGTACTTTCAATCTGGTATGGAGATAGGCAGAATACTGTATTGAATCTTGATTAATATATTGTTAATTTAAATTAAAAAAATTATTTTATACCAAAAGCGTATTTTTGAAAATTTTGATTTAAAATTATTGCCTAACTCATTCAGTATTCCCAGACGGTCACCCATTCAAGTACTAACTGAACCCGAGATTGCTTGACTTCCGAGATCGGACGAGATCGGGTACTTTCAATCTGGTATGGAGATAGGCAGAATACTTTATTGAATCTTGATTAATATATTGTTAAGGTAAATTAAAAAAATCATTTTATACCAAAAGCGTATTTTTAAAAATTTTGTTTTATAATCATTGCCTAACTCATTCAGTATTCCCAGACGGTCACCCATTCAAGTACTAACTGAACCCGAGATTGCTTGACTTCCGAGATCGGACGAGATCGGGTACTTTCAATCTGGTATGGAGATAGGCAGAATTATGTTTTGAATCTTGATTAATATGTTGTTAACGTAAATTAAAAAATCATTTTATACCAAAAGCGTATTTTTAAAAATTTTGTTTTATAATTATTGCCTAACTCATTCAGTATTCCCAGACGGTCACCCATTCAAGTACTAACTGAACCCGAGATTGCTTGACTTCCGAGATCGGACGAGATCGGGTACTTTCAATCTGGTATGGAGATAGGCAGAATACTTTATTGAATCTTGATTAATATATTGTTAAGGTAAATTAAAAAAATCATTTTATACCAAAAGCGTATTTTTAAAAATTTTGTTTTATAATCATTGCCTAACTCATTCAGTATTCCCAGACGGTCACCCATTCAAGTACTAACTGAACCCGAGATTGCTTGACTTCCGAGATCGGACGAGATCGGGTACTTTCAATCTGGTGGAGATAGGCAGAATTATGTTTTGAATCTTGATTAATATGTTGTTAACGTAAATTAAAAAATCATTTTATACCAAAAGCGTATTTTTAAAAATTTTGTTTTATAATTATTGCCTAACTCAATCAGTATTCCCAGACGGTCACCCATTCAAGTACTAACTGAACCCGAGATTGCTTGACTTCCGAGATCGGACGAGATCGGGTACTTTCAATCTGGTATGGAGATAGGCAGAATACTTTATTGAATCTTGATTAATATATTGTTAAGGTAAATTAAAAAAATCATTTTATACCAAAAGCGTATTTTTAAAAATTTTGTTTTATAATCATTGCCTAACTCATTCAGTATTCCCAGACGGTCACCCATTCAAGTACTAACTGAACCCGAGATTGCTTGACTTCCGAGATCGGACGAGATCGGGTACTTTCAATCTGGTATGGAGATAGGCAGAATACTTTATTGAATCTTGATTAATATATTGTTAAGGTAAATTAAAAAAATCATTTTATACCAAAAGCGTATTTTTAAAAATTTTGTTTTATAATCATTGCCTAACTCATTCAGTATTCCCAGACGGTCACCCATTCAAGTACTAACTGAACCCGAGATTGCTTGACTTCCGAGATCGGACGAGATCGGGTACTTTCAATCTGGTATGGAGATAGGCAGAATTATGTTTTGAATCTTGATTAATATGTTGTTAACGTAAATTAAAAAATCATTTTATACCAAAAGCGTATTTTTAAAAATTTTGTTTTATAATTATTGCCTAACTCATTCAGTATTCCCAGACGGTCACCCATTCAAGTACTAACTGAACCCGAGATTGCTTGACTTCCGAGATCGGGTACTTTCAATCTGGTATGTAGTTAGGCAGAATTATGTTTTGAATCTTGATTAATATATTGTTAAAGTAAATTAAAAAATCATTTTATACCAAAAGCGTTTAATTTGAAAATTTTGTTTTATAATCATTGCCTAAATCATTCTGTATTCCCAGACGGTCACCCATTCAAGTACTAACTGAACGAGAGATTGCTTGACTTCCGAGATCGGGTACTTTCAATCTGGTATGGAGATAGGCAGAATACTTTATTGAATCTTGACTAATATATTGTTAAGGTAAATTAAAAAATCATTTTATACCAAAAGCGTATTTTTGAAAATTTTGTTTTATAATCATTGCCTAACTCATTCAGTATTCCCAGACGGTCACCCATTCAAGTACTAACCGAACCCGAGTTTGCTTGACTTCCGAGATCGAACGAGATCGGGTACTTTCAATCTGGTATGGAGATAGGCAGAATTATGTTTTGAATCTTGATTAATATGTTGTTAACGTAAATTAAAAAATCATTTTATACCAAAAGCGTATTTTTGAAAATTTTGTTTTATAATTATTGCCTAACTCATTCAGTATTCCCAGACGGTCACCCATTCAAGTACTAACTGAACCCGAGATTGCTTGACTTCCGAGATCGGACGAGATCGGGTACTTTCAATCTGGTATGGAGATAGGCAGAATTATGTTTTGAATCTTGATTAATATGTTGTTAACGTAAATTAAAAAATCATTTTATACCAAAAGCGTATTTTTGAAAATTTTGTTTTATAATTATTGCCTAACTCATTCAGTATTCCCAAACGGTCACCCATTTAAGTACTAACTGAACCCGAGATTGCTTGACTTCCGAGATCGGACGAGATCGGGTACTTTCAATCTGGTATGGAGATAGGCAGAATAATGTTTTGAATCTTGATTAATATATTGTTAACGTAAATTAAAAAAATCATTTTATACCAAAAGCGTATTTTTGATAATTTTGTTTTATAATTATTGCCTAACTCATTCAGAATTCCCAGACGGTCACCCATTCAAGTACTAACTGAACCCGAGATTGCTTGACTTCCGAGATCGGGTACTTTCAATCTGGTATGGAGATAGGCAGAATTATGTTTTGAATCTTGATTAATATGTTGTTAACGTAAATTAAAAAATCATTTTATACCAAAAGCGTATTTTTGATAATTTTGTTTTATAATTATTGCCTAACTCATTCAGTATTCCCAAACGGTCACCCATTTAAGTACTAACTGAACCCGAGATTGCTTGACTTCCGAGATCGGGTACTTTCAATCTGGTATGGAGATAGGCAGAATAATGTTTTGAATCTTGATTAATATATTGTTAACGTAAATTAAAAAAATCATTTTATACCAAAAGCGTATTTTGAAAATTTTGTTTTATAATTATTGCCTAACTCACTCAGTATTCCCAGACGGTCACCCATTCAAGTACTAACTGAACCCGAGATTGCTTGACTTCCGAGATCGGACGAGATCGGGTACTTTCAATCTGGTATGGAGATAGGCAGAATTATGTTTTGAATCTTGATTAATATGTTGTTAACGTAAATTAAAAAATCATTTTATACCAAAAGCGTATTTTTGAAAATTTTGTTTCATAATTATTGCCTAACTCATTGAGTATTCCCAGACGGTCACTCATTCAAGTACTAACTGAACCCGAGATCGCTTGACTTCGGAGATCGGACGAGATCGGGTACTTTCAATCTGGTATGGAGATAGGCAGAATTATGTTTTGAATCTTGATTAATATATTGTTAACGTAAATTAAAAAAAATCATTTTATACCAAAAGCGTAATTTTGAAAATTTTGTTTTATAATCATTGCCTAACTCATTCAGTATTCCCAGACGGTCACCCATTCAAGTACTAACTGAACCCGAAATTGCTTGACTTCCGAGATCGGACGAGATCGGGTACTTTCAATCTGGTACGGAGATAGGCAGAATACTCTATTGAATCTTGATTAATATGTTGTTAACGTAAATTAAAAAATCATTTTATACCAAAAGCGTATTTTTGAAAAATTTTGTTTTATAATCATTGCCTAACTCATTCAGTATTCCCAGACGGTCACCCATTCAAGTACTAACTGAACCCGAAATTGCTTGACTTCCGAGATCGGACGAGATCGGGTACTTTCAATCTGGTATGGAGATAGGCAGAACTATGTTTTGAATCTTGATTAATATTTTGTTAACGTAAATTAAAAAATCATTTTATACCAAAAGCGTATTTTTTAAAATTTTGTTTTATAATTATTGCCTAAATCATTCAGTATTCCCAGACGGTCACCCATTCAAGTACTAACTGAACCCGAGATTGCTTGACTTCCGAGATCGGACGAGATCGGGTACTTTCAATCTGGTATGGAGATAGGCAGAATAATGTTTTGAATCTTGATTAATATATTGTTAAGGTAAATTAAAAAATCATTTTATACCAAAAGCGTATTTTTGAAAATTTAGTTTTATAATTATTGCCTAACTCATTCAGTATTCCCAGACGGTCACCCATTCAAGTACTAACTGAACCCGAGATTGCTTGACTTCCGAGATCGGACGAGATCGGGTACTTTCAATCTGGTATGGAGATAGACAGAATAATGTTTTGAATCTTGATTAATATATTGTTAACGTAAATTAAAAAAATCATTTTATACCAAAAGCGTATTTTTGAAAATTTAGTTTTATAATCATTGCCTAACTCATTCAGTATTCCCAGACGGTCACCCATTCAAGTACTAACTGAACCCGAGATTGCTTGACTTCCGAGATCGGGCGAGATCGGGTACTTTCAATCTGGTATGGAGATAGGCAGAATAATGTTTTGAATCTTGATTAATATATTGTTAACGTAAATTAAAAAAATCATTTTATACCAAAAGCGTATTTTTGAAAATTTAGTTTTATAATCATTGCCTAACTCATTCAGTATTCCCAGACGGTCACCCATTCAAGTACTAACTGAACCCGAGATTGCTTGACTTCCGTGATCGGACGAGATCGGGTACTTTCAATCTGGTATGGAGATAGGGAGAATTATGTTTTGAATCTTGATTAATATGTTGTTAACGTAAATTAAAAAATCATTTTATACCAAAAGCGTATTTTTAAAAATTTTGTTTTATAATTATTGCCTAAATCATTCAG
The DNA here is from genome assembly GCF_009617815.1 of Ciona robusta. Taxonomy (NCBI): domain Eukaryota; kingdom Metazoa; phylum Chordata; class Ascidiacea; order Phlebobranchia; family Cionidae; genus Ciona; species Ciona robusta. Next base: position 13,859 of record NW_028323130.1, read on the forward strand.
TATTCCCAGACGGTCACCCATTCAAATACTAACTGAACCCGAGATTGCTTGACTTCCGAGATCGGACGAAATCGGGTACTTTCAATCTGGTATGGAGATAGGCAGAATAATGTTTTGAATCTTGATTAATATATTGTTAAGGTAAATTAAAAAATCATTTTATACCAAAAGCGTATTTTTGAAAATTTAGTTTTATAATTATTGCCTAACTCATTCAGTATTCCCAGACGGTCACCCATTCAAGTACTAACTGAACCCGAGATTGCTTGACTTCCGAGATCGGACGAGATCGGGTACTTTCAATCTGGTATGGAGATAGACAGAATAATGTTTTGAATCTTGATTAATATATTGTTAACGTAAATTAAAAAAATCATTTTATACCAAAAGCGTATTTTTGAAAATTTAGTTTTATAATCATTGCCTAACTCATTCAGTATTCCCAGACGGTCACCCATTCAAGTACTAACTGAACCCGAGATTGCTTGACTTCCGAGATCGGGCGAGATCGGGTACTTTCAATCTGGTATGGAGATAGGCAGAATAATGTTTTGAATCTTGATTAATATATTGTTAACGTAAATTAAAAAAATCATTTTATACCAAAAGCGTATTTTTGAAAATTTAGTTTTATAATCATTGCCTAACTCATTCAGTATTCCCAGACGGTCACCCATTCAAGTACTAACTGAACCCGAGATTGCTTGACTTCCGTGATCGGACGAGATCGGGTACTTTCAATCTGGTATGGAGATAGGGAGAATTATGTTTTGAATCTTGATTAATATGTTGTTAACGTAAATTAAAAAATCATTTTATACCAAAAGCGTATTTTTAAAAATTTTGTTTTATAATTATTGCCTAAATCATTCAGTATTCCCAGACGGTCACCCATTCAAATACTAACTGAACCCGAGATTGCTTGACTTCCGAGATCGGACGAAATCGGGTACTTTCAATCTGGTATGGAGATAGGCAGAATAATGTTTTGAATCTTGATTAATATATTGTTAAGGTAAATTAAAAAATCATTTTATACTAAAAGCGTATTTTTGAAAATTTAGTTTTATAATTATTGCCTAACTCATTCAGTATTCCCAGACGGTCACCCATTCAAGTACTAACTGAACCCGAGATTGCTTGACTTCCGAGATCGGGCGAGATCGGGTACTTTCAATCTGGTATGGAGATAGGCAGAATAATGTTTTGAATCTTGATTAATATATTGTTAACGTAAATTAAAAAAATCATTTTATACCAAAAGCGTATTTTTGAAAATTTAGTTTTATAATCATTGCCTAACTCATTCAGTATTCCCAGACGGTCACCCATTCAAGTACTAACTGAACCCGAGATTGCTTGACTTCCGAGATCGGACGAGATCGGGTACTTTCAATCTGGTATGGAGATAGGCAGAAAAATGTTTTGAATCTTGATTAATATATTGTTAACGTAAATTAAAAAATTCATTTTATACCAAAAGCGTATTTTTGAAAATTTTGTTTTATAATCATTGCCTAACTCATTCAGTATTCCCAGACGGTCACCCATTCAAGTACTAACTGAACCCGAGATTGCTTGACTTCCGAGATCGGACGAGATCGGGTACTTTCTATCTGGTATGGAGATAGGCACAATACTGTATTGAATCTTGATTAATATATTGTTAAGGTAAATTAAAAAATCATTTTATACCAGAAGGGAATTTTTGAAAATTTAGTTTTATAATTATTGCCTAACTCATTCAGTATTCCCAGACGGTCACCCATTCAAGTACTAACTGAACCCGAGATTGCTTGACTTCCGAGATCGGGTACTTTCAATCTGGTATGGACATAGGCAGAATTATGTTTTGAATCTTGATTAATATGTTGTTAACGTAAATTAAAAAATCATTTTATACCAAAAGCGTATTTTTAAAAAATTTGTTTTATAATTATTGCCTAACTCATTCAGTATTCCCAGACGGTCACCCATTCAAGTACTAACTGAACCCGAGATTGCTTGACTTCCGAGATCGGACGAGATCGGGTACTTTCAATCTGGTATGGAGATAGACAGAATAATGTTTTGAATCTTGATTAATATATTGTTAACCTAAATTAAAAAAATCATTTTATACCAAAAGGGTATTTTTGAAAATTTAGTTTTATAATCATTGCCTAACTCATTCAGTATTCCCAGACGGTCACCCATTCAAGTACTAACTGAATCCGAGATTGCTTGACTTCCGAGATCGGGTACTTTCAATCTGGTATGGAGATAGGCAGAATAATGTTTTGAATCTTGATTAATATATTGTTAACGTAAATTAAAAAATCATTTTATACCAAAAGCGTATTTTTGAAAATTTTGTTTTATAATCATTGCCTAACTCATTCAGTATTCCCAGACGGTCACCCATTCAAGTACTAACTGAACCCGAGATTGCTTGACTTCCGAGAGCGGACGAGATCGGGTACTTTCAATCTGGTATGGAGATAGGCAGAATACTGTATTGAATCTTGATTAATATATTGTTAAGGTAAATTAAAAAATCATTTTATACCAAAAGCGTATTTTTGAAAATTTAGTTTTATAATTATTGCCTAACTCATTCAGTATTCCCAGACGGTCACCCATTCAAGTACTAACTGAACCCGAGATTGCTTGACTTCCGAGATCGGACGAGATCGGGTACTTTCAATCTGGTATGGAGATAGGCAGAATAATGTTTTGAATCTTGATTAATATATTGTTAACGTAAATTAAAAAAATCATTTTATACCAAAAGCGTATTTTTGAAAATTTAGTTTTATAATCATCGCCTAACTCATTCAGTATTCCCAGACGGTCACCCATTCAAGTACTAACTGAACCCGAGATTGCTTGACTTCCGAGATCGGACGAGATCGGGTACTTTCAATCTGGTATGGAGATAGGCAGAATAATGTTTTGAATCTTGATTAATATATTGTTAACGTAAATTAAAAAAATCATTTTATACCAAAAGCGTATTTTTGAAAATTTTGTTTTATAATCATTGCCTAACTCATTCAGTATTCCCAGACGGTCACCCATTCAAGTACTAACTGAACCCGAGATTGCTTGACTTCCGTGATCGGACGAGATCGGGTACTTTCAATCTGGTATGGAGATAGGGAGAATTATGTTTTGAATCTTGATTAATATGTTGTTAACGTAAATTAAAAAATCATTTTATACCAAAAGCGTATTTTTAAAAATTTTGTTTTATAATTATTGCCTAAATCATTCAGTATTCCCAGACGGTCACCCATTCAAATACTAACTGAACCCGAGATTGCTTGACTTCCGAGATCGGGTACTTTCAATCTGGTATGGAGATAGGCAGAATAATGTTTTGAATCTTGATTAATATATTGTTAAGGTAAATTAAAAAATCATTTTATACTAAAAGCGTATTTTTGAAAATTTAGTTTTATAATTATTGCCTAACTCATTCAGTATTCCCAGACGGTCACCCATTCAAGTACTAACTGAACCCGAGATTGCTTGACTTCCGAGATCGGGCGAGATCGGGTACTTTCAATCTGGTATGGAGATAGGCAGAATAATGTTTTGAATCTTGATTAATATATTGTTAACGTAAATTAAAAAAATCATTTTATACCAAAAGCGTATTTTTGAAAATTTAGTTTTATAATCATTGCCTAACTCATTCAGTATTCCCAGACGGTCACCCATTCAAGTACTAACTGAACCCGAGATTGCTTGACTTCCGAGATCGGACGAGATCGGGTACTTTCAATCTGGTATGGAGATAGGCAGAATAATGTTTTGAATCTTGATTAATATATTGTTAACGTAAATTAAAAAAAACATTTTATACCAAAAGCGTATTTTTGAAAATTTTGTTTTATAATCATTGCCTAACTCATTCAGTATTCCCAGACGGTCACCCATTCAAGTACTAACCGAACCCGAGATTGCTTGACTTCCGAGATCGGACGAGATCGGCTACTTTCAAACTGGTATGGAGATTGGCAGATTTATGTTTTGAATCTTGATTAATATATTGTTAACGTAAATTAAAAAAATCATTTTATACCAAAAGTGTATTTTTGAAAATTTTGTTTTATAATTATTGCCCAACTCATTCAGTATTCCCAGACGGTCACCCATTCAAGTACTAACTGAACCCGAGATTGCTTGACTTCCGAGATCGGACGAGATCGGGTACTTTCAATCTGGTATGGAGATAGGCAGAATTATGTTTTGAATCTTGATTAATATGTTGTTAACGTAAATTAAAAAATCATTTTATACCAAAAGCGTATTTTTGAAAATTTTGTTTTATAATTATTGCCTAACTCATTCAGTATTCCCAAACGGTCACCCATTTAAGTACTAACTGAACCCGAGATTGCTTGACTTCCGAGATCGGACGAGATCGGGTACTTTCATTCTGGTATGGAGATAGGCAGAATAATGTTTTGAATCTTGATTAATATATTGTTAACGTAAATTAAAAAAATCATTTTATACCAAAAGCGTATTTTTGATAATTTTGTTTTATAATTATTGCCTAACTCATTCAGAATTCCCAGACGGTCACCCATTCAAGTACTAACTGAACCCGAGATTGCTTGACTTCCGAGATCGGGTACTTTCAATCTGGTATGGAGATAGGCAGAATTATGTTTTGAATCTTGATTAATATGTTGTTAACGTAAATTAAAAAATCATTTTATACCAAAAGCGTATTTTTGATAATTTTGTTTTATAATTATTGCCTAACTCATTCAGTATTCCCAAACGGTCACCCATTTAAGTACTAACTGAACCCGAGATTGCTTGACTTCCGAGATCGGGTACTTTCAATCTGGTATGGAGATAGGCAGAATAATGTTTTGAATCTTGATTAATATATTGTTAACGTAAATTAAAAAAATCATTTTATACCAAAAGCGTATTTTTGAAAATTTTGTTTTATAATTATTGCCTAACTCACTCAGTATTCCCAGACGGTCACCCATTCAAGTACTAACTGAACCCGAGATTGCTTGACTTCCGAGATCGGACGAGATCGGGTACTTTCAATCTGGTATGGAGATAGGCAGAATTATGTTTTGAATCTTGATTAATATGTTGTTAACGTAAATTAAAAAATCATTTTATACCAAAAGCGTATTTTTGAAAATTTTGTTTCATAATTATTGCCTAACTCATTGAGTATTCCCAGACGGTCACTCATTCAAGTACTAACTGAACCCGAGATCGCTTGACTTCGGAGATCGGACGAGATCGGGTACTTTCAATCTGGTATGGAGATAGGCAGAATTATGTTTTGAATCTTGATTAATATATTGTTAACGTAAATTAAAAAAATCATTTTATACCAAAAGCGTAATTTTGAAAATTTTGTTTTATAATCATTGCCTAACTCATTCAGTATTCCCAGACGGTCACCCATTCAAGTACTAACTGAACCCGAAATTGCTTGACTTCCGAGATCGGACGAGATCGGGTACTTTCAATCTGGTACGGAGATAGGCAGAATACTCTATTGAATCTTGATTAATATGTTGTTAACGTAAATTAAAAAATCATTTTATACCAAAAGCGTATTTTTGAAAATTTTGTTTTATAATCATTGCCTAACTCATTCAGTATTCCCAGACGGTCACCCATTCAAGTACTAACTGAACCCGAAATTGCTTGACTTCCGAGATCGGACGAGATCGGGTACTTTCAATCTGGTATGGAGATAGGCAGAACTATGTTTTGAATCTTGATTAATATTTTGTTAACGTAAATTAAAAAATCATTTTATACCAAAAGCGTATTTTTTAAAATTTTGTTTTATAATTATTGCCTAAATCATTCAGTATTCCCAGACGGTCACCCATTCAAGTACTAACTGAACCCGAGATTGCTTGACTTCCGAGATCGGACGAGATCGGGTACTTTCAATCTGGTATGGAGATAGGCAGAATAATGTTTTGAATCTTGATTAATATATTGTTAAGGTAAATTAAAAAATCATTTTATACCAAAAGCGTATTTTTGAAAATTTAGTTTTATAATTATTGCCTAACTCATTCAAGCCAAGAAAATGTTTCGAAGAGCAGAAAAATGTCGTGTAAAATAAAAGCCTGTAAGCTTATTTTTTCTTTTGGAACTTCCTAATGGATTACATACTTCTAATTCGTCGCAATAAAAGTGCAGGCGAAGCATATTTTTATCTCCCTTGAAATATTTATGATTTTTAAAAAATAAGCCATCTGTGAAATCATAGAAATAGTTGCACCCTCGAGACGGTAAAATGTGATTGGATGGAAGGTTGTTGCATATAGCTTGCCAAACATCACTGTGCCTAAGAAATTCTTTGACTGTATCAAGAATGGGAATGTATTGATATGTTTCATTTACCTCTAACTGAATTTGCACAGGTTCAACGTAACCAATGGATTTACAGTAACTGTCAAAAACAGTGTGATTTTGAATATTTTCCCATGCAGTCATGAAGCATTCACTATCGAACAAATACTCATCTTTGCCATGAATAAAATTGATGTTTGCTCGTAGTAAGTTTTGGTGAAAAACAGTTACAAATGCAATTATATCTTGCATTATACATCTGTAAGTTGAGTCCGGCAATACATAATGTTCTTTCATTTTTATGCACATTTTGCAAAAATTTGTAATCAAGTTGCTTTTATCCCAACTATCTTCTTGTTCCGGTATTTCTTGCACTGGAGATAATTCACAATTATCTTCTACCTCTGTAGGAGGATCATCATGAACCAGCAATAAATCCGGTGAAGCAGATTGTAATGGCGTCTCGTTGGTATTTCTAAACACTGATCTGTGCATTCTATGTAAATGCGTTTTATAGCTTCCCCGAGTAGAGTATATTCTTCCACAGTCGGATATTTTGCAACGAAATACTCTATATAAATGATCCAGAAACTCACGCTTTGGTACAAGTTTGCTACAGTTTGCACATGGGCAAGGTAACGAAAATTGCGCCATGAAATAACCAGACACTTACTACTGTTGTTAAATTAAACCTAACAAACAGAAACAATTATGGTATTAAAAAGAAAGTCAACCCATGGCATTCTCTACACGAAACACATCTTCTTACAATTCGCGCGCGAAACGGTACTTATTTAACGCTTGACCAATTTTACCTGCCACATAGAAGTTGAGGTATTGCAAAACCAGCGTTATCGAGCACGTAGTGGTCATATTTGACTCATATAGATTCTTTTTCGTCGAACAGTTGTTCTTGTTGTTTTTTGGGCGACTTTTTCCGCACTTATCTCAATTCTTAATTCTAGCATTTATTCTTTAATCTCTTGATTAAAATCAAATCATATTGTATATTTATAATTTTTAGACTAAATTTTTTAGATTTAAAACCGCGTGTGTGCACCGAAGCGTAGACGAGCATCGTTTTCCTATCGTTATATCTTCGGTATAAACACCGTGTCTCTCGTTTCTTCTTGTACCTATTTTTACTAAATTTGTACCTATTTTTACTCCTGCAATTGGTTATATACGTGTGGGCGTGCATGCGGTTTTCTAAATTTGCACACACAAAAAAAGGTTACATACATCAAGGTTACAACTATATCCCAAAACATACATACCGAACAATTATTCAGGTCGCAAGATGACATACAGGGTGGCTCAAACAAATAGATGTTTACAGATACAAAACGGCAGCCCACTTGGACTCCGATAGCAAAAAGGAATGCAAAAAAATTGTTTCCCGCAATCCAACTAGGCGCAATTGTGACGTAACACACAACATAAAAGATAACTTTCACAGCCAAACTGCAAGCATTAAACATGTTACAATCCTGAAAAGAAAAGATAAGAGAGTTATGTTATATGCGCGCTAACTCCCGCTGCGAACGAATTCGCATGACGATAAAAAAAAGAAACGAAAAAAAATAATTTGTAAAAATTAAAACCACCCTATTGGAGATGAATTTGCAACCTAATTAATAAGAACAGGGTGGGACGGACTACATTTAGGTAAATAGGTGGAAATATAACAACACTAAGGGTGGAACTGACGAGGAAGGTTGAAATTTACCCCCCGACAGTGAAAATTTCCACCCTTCTGAAAAATTTTCCACCCTTACGATTTACAGTGTAGTCGTCGTGCGGTGAACTAGTCGTCGTGCGGTGAACTAGTCGTCGTGCGGTGAACTAGTCGTCTTGCGGTGAACTAGTCGTCTTGCGGTGAATTGTTCGCGATGAATTTTCCGACGATGAATTCACCGGACACCCACACGCTTGACTGAATTCAGTTAAATGCTACAGCGCGGTGTCGTATTGAACACCGGTATGAAAAGACGGCGCGCTAGTTTGAGTTCGGTTTTATTTGGTAAACTGTAACGCACATATTGGTATTATTTGTACATCTTAGACAGTTGCCTCTAAGTTTCAACAATAATGAATTGCTGCATACACGGCTGCGTGTATACGCACAAGTAAGGTTGTCGTAACAGCCCAGACGGTCACCCATTCAAGTACTAACTGAACCCGAGATTGCTTGACTTCCGAGATCGGGTACTTTCAATCTGGTATGGAGATAGGCAGAATAATGTTTTGAATCTTGGTTAATATATTGTTAACGTAAATTAAAAAAAATCATTTTATACCAAAAGCGTATTTTTCAAAATTTTGTTTTATAATCATTGCCTAACTCATTCAGTATTCCCAGACGGTCACCCATTCAAGTACTAACTAAACCCGAGATTGCTTGAGTTCCGAGATCGGACGAGAACGGGTACTTTCAATCTGGTATGGAGGTAGGCAGAATAATGTTTTGAATCTTGATTAATATATTGTTAACGTAAATTAAAAAAATCATTTTATACCAAAAGCGTATTTTTGAAAATTTTGTTTTATAATCATTGCCTAACTCATTCAGTATACCCAGACGGCCACCCATTCAAGTACTAACTAAACCCGAGATTGCTTAACTTCCGAGATCGGGTACTTTCAATCTGGTATGGAGATAGGCAGAATTATGTTTTGAATCTTGATTAATATATAGTTAACGTAAATTAAAAAATCAGTTTATACCAAAAGCGTATTTTTGAAAGTTTTGTTTTATAATCATTGCCTAACTCATTCAGTATTCCTAGACGGTCACCCATTCAAGTAGTAACTGAACCCGAGATTGCTTGACTTCCGAGATCAATAATCATTGCCTAACTCATTCAGTGTTCCCAGACGGTCACCCATTCAAGTACTAACTGAACCCGAGATTGCTTGACTTCCGAGATCGGACGAGATCGGGTACTTTCAATCTGGTATGGAGATAGGCAGAATTATGTTTTGAATCTTGATTAATATATAGTTAACGTAAATTAAAAATTCATTTTATACCAAAAGCGTATTTTTGAAAATTTTGTTTTATAATCATTTCCTAACTCATTCAGTATTCCCAGACGGTCACCCATTCAAGTACTAACTGAACCCGAGATTGCTTGACTTCCGAGATCGGGTACGTTCAATCTGGTATGGAGATAGGCAGAATTATGTTCTGAATCTTGATTAATATATAGTTAACGTAAATTAAAAATTCATTTTATTCCAAAAGCGTATTTTTGAAAATTTTGTTTTATAATCATTGCCTAACTCATTCAGTATTCCCAGACGGTCACCCATTCAAGTACTAACTGAACCCGAGATTGCTTGACTTCCGAGATCGGGTACTTTCAGACGGCACCCATTCAAGTACTAACTGAACCCGAGATTGCTTGACTTCCGAGATCGGACGTGATCGGGTACTTTTAATCTGGTATGGAGATGGGCAGAATAATGATTTGAATCTTGATTAATATATTGTTAACGTAAATTAAAAAAATCATTTTATACCAAAAGCGTATTTTTGAAAATTTTGTTTTATAATCATTGCCTAACTCATTCAGTATTACTCATTCAGTATTCCCAGACGGTCACCCATTCAAGTACTAACTGAACCCGAGATTGCTTGACTTCCGAGATCGGGTACTTTCAGACGGCACCCATTCAAGTACTAACTGAACCCGAGATTGCTTGACTTCCGAGATCGGACGTGATCGGGTACTTTTAATCTGGTATGGATATGGGCAGAATAAAGATTTGAATCTTGATTAATATATTGTTAACGTAAATTAAAAAAAATCATTTTATACCAAAAGCGTATTTTTGAAAATTTTGTTTTATAATCATTGCCTAACTCATTTAGTATTCCCAGACGGTCACCCATTCAAGTACTAACTGAACCCGAGATTGCTTGACTTCAGAGATCGGGTACTTTCAATCTGGTATGGAGATAGGCAGAATTATGTTTTGAATCTTGATTAATATATAGTTAACGTAAAAGCGTATTTTTGAAAATTTTGTTTTATAATCATTGCCTAACACATTCAGTATTCCCAGACGGTCACCCATTCAATTACTAACTGAACCCGAGATTGCTTGACTTCCGAGATCGGGTACTTTCAATCTGGTATGGAGATGGGCAGAATAATGTTTTGAATCTTGATTAATATATTGTTAACGTAAATTAAAATAATCATTTCAAACCGAAAGCGTATTTTTGAAAATTTTGTGTTATAATCATTGCCTAACTCATTCAGTATTCCCAGACGGTCACCCATTCAAGTACTAACTGAACCCGAGATTGCTTGACTTCCGAGATCGGGTACTTTCAATCTGGTATGGAGATAGGCAGAATTATGTTTTGAATCTTGATTAATATGTTGTTAACGTAAATTAAAAAATCATTTTATACCAAAAGCGTATTTTTGAAAATTTTGTTTCATAATTATTGCCTAACTCATTGAGTATTCCCAGACGGTCACTCATTCAAGTACTAACTGAACCCGAGATCGCTTGACTTCGGAGATCGGACGAGATCGGGTACTTTCAATCTGGTATGGAGATAGGCAGAATTATGTTTTGAATCTTGATTAATATATTGTTAACGTAAATTAAAAAAATCATTTTATACCAAAAGCGTAATTTTGAAAATTTTGTTTTATAATCATTGCCTAACTCATTCAGTATTCCCAGACGGTCACCCATTCAAGTACTAACTGAACCCGAAATTGCTTGACTTCCGAGATCGGACGAGATCGGGTACTTTCAATCTGGTACGGAGATAGGCAGAATACTCTATTGAATCTTGATTAATATGTTGTTAACGTAAATTAAAAAATCATTTTATACCAAAAGCGTATTTTTGAAAATTTTGTTTTATAATCATTGCCTAACTCATTCAGTATTCCCAGACGGTCACCCATTCAAGTACTAACTGAACCCGAAATTGCTTGACTTCCGAGATCGGACGAGATCGGGTACTTTCAATCTGGTATGGAGATAGGCAGAACTATGTTTTGAATCTTGATTAATATTTTGTTAACGTAAATTAAAAAATCATTTTATACCAAAAGCGTATTTTTTAAAATTTTGTTTTATAATTATTGCCTAAATCATTCAGTATTCCCAGACGGTCACCCATTCAAGTACTAACTGAACCCGAGATTGCTTGACTTCCGAGATCGGACGAGATCGGGTACTTTCAATCTGGTATGGAGATAGGCAGAATAATGTTTTGAATCTTGATTAATATATTGTTAAGGTAAATTAAAAAATCATTTTATACCAAAAGCGTATTTTTGAAAATTTAGTTTTATAATTATTGCCTAACTCATTCAAGCCAAGAAAATGTTTCGAAGAGCAGAAAAATGTCGTGTAAAATAAAAGCCTGTAAGCTTATTTTTTCTTTTGGAACTTCCTAATGGATTACATACTTCTAATTCGTCGCAATAAAAGTGCAGGCGAAGCATATTTTTATCTCCCTTGAAATATTTATGATTTTTAAAAAATAAGCCATCTGTGAAATCATAGAAATAGTTGCACCCTCGAGACGGTAAAATGTGATTGGATGGAAGGTTGTTGCATATAGCTTGCCAAACATCACTGTGCCTAAGAAATTCTTTGACTGTATCAAGAATGGGAATGTATTGATATGTTTCATTTACCTCTAACTGAATTTGCACAGGTTCAACGTAACCAATGGATTTACAGTAACTGTCAAAAACAGTGTGATTTTGAATATTTTCCCATGCAGTCATGAAGCATTCACTATCGAACAAATACTCATCTTTGCCATGAATAAAATTGATGTTTGCTCGTAGTAAGTTTTGGTGAAAAACAGTTACAAATGCAATTATATCTTGCATTATACATCTGTAAGTTGAGTCCGGCAATACATAATGTTCTTTCATTTTTATGCACATTTTGCAAAAATTTGTAATCAAGTTGCTTTTATCCCAACTATCTTCTTGTTCCGGTATTTCTTGCACTGGAGATAATTCACAATTATCTTCTACCTCTGTAGGAGGATCATCATGAACCAGCAATAAATCCGGTGAAGCAGATTGTAATGGCGTCTCGTTGGTATTTCTAAACACTGATCTGTGCATTCTATGTAAATGCGTTTTATAGCTTCCCCGAGTAGAGTATATTCTTCCACAGTCGGATATTTTGCAACGAAATACTCTATATAAATGATCCAGAAACTCACGCTTTGGTACAAGTTTGCTACAGTTTGCACATGGGCAAGGTAACGAAAATTGCGCCATGAAATAACCAGACACTTACTACTGTTGTTAAATTAAACCTAACAAACAGAAACAATTATGGTATTAAAAAGAAAGTCAACCCATGGCATTCTCTACACGAAACACATCTTCTTACAATTCGCGCGCGAAACGGTACTTATTTAACGCTTGACCAATTTTACCTGCCACATAGAAGTTGAGGTATTGCAAAACCAGCGTTATCGAGCACGTAGTGGTCATATTTGACTCATATAGATTCTTTTTCGTCGAACAGTTGTTCTTGTTGTTTTTTGGGCGACTTTTTCCGCACTTATCTCAATTCTTAATTCTAGCATTTATTCTTTAATCTCTTGATTAAAATCAAATCATATTGTATATTTATAATTTTTAGACTAAATTTTTTAGATTTAAAACCGCGTGTGTGCACCGAAGCGTAGACGAGCATCGTTTTCCTATCGTTATATCTTCGGTATAAACACCGTGTCTCTCGTTTCTTCTTGTACCTATTTTTACTAAATTTGTACCTATTTTTACTCCTGCAATTGGTTATATACGTGTGGGCGTGCATGCGGTTTTCTAAATTTGCACACACAAAAAAAGGTTACATACATCAAGGTTACAACTATATCCCAAAACATACATACCGAACAATTATTCAGGTCGCAAGATGACATACAGGGTGGCTCAAACAAATAGATGTTTACAGATACAAAACGGCAGCCCACTTGGACTCCGATAGCAAAAAGGAATGCAAAAAAATTGTTTCCCGCAATCCAACTAGGCGCAATTGTGACGTAACACACAACATAAAAGATAACTTTCACAGCCAAACTGCAAGCATTAAACATGTTACAATCCTGAAAAGAAAAGATAAGAGAGTTATGTTATATGCGCGCTAACTCCCGCTGCGAACGAATTCGCATGACGATAAAAAAAAGAAACGAAAAAAAATAATTTGTAAAAATTAAAACCACCCTATTGGAGATGAATTTGCAACCTAATTAATAAGAACAGGGTGGGACGGACTACATTTAGGTAAATAGGTGGAAATATAACAACACTAAGGGTGGAACTGACGAGGAAGGTTGAAATTTACCCCCCGACAGTGAAAATTTCCACCCTTCTGAAAAATTTTCCACCCTTACGATTTACAGTGTAGTCGTCGTGCGGTGAACTAGTCGTCGTGCGGTGAACTAGTCGTCGTGCGGTGAACTAGTCGTCTTGCGGTGAACTAGTCGTCTTGCGGTGAATTGTTCGCGATGAATTTTCCGACGATGAATTCACCGGACACCCACACGCTTGACTGAATTCAGTTAAATGCTACAGCGCGGTGTCGTATTGAACACCGGTATGAAAAGACGGCGCGCTAGTTTGAGTTCGGTTTTATTTGGTAAACTGTAACGCACATATTGGTATTATTTGTACATCTTAGACAGTTGCCTCTAAGTTTCAACAATAATGAATTGCTGCATACACGGCTGCGTGTATACGCACAAGTAAGGTTGTCGTAACAGCCCAGACGGTCACCCATTCAAGTACTAACTGAACCCGAGATTGCTTGACTTCCGAGATCGGGTACTTTCAATCTGGTATGGAGATAGGCAGAATAATGTTTTGAATCTTGGTTAATATATTGTTAACGTAAATTAAAAAAAATCATTTTATACCAAAAGCGTATTTTTCAAAATTTTGTTTTATAATCATTGCCTAACTCATTCAGTATTCCCAGACGGTCACCCATTCAAGTACTAACTAAACCCGAGATTGCTTGAGTTCCGAGATCGGACGAGAACGGGTACTTTCAATCTGGTATGGAGGTAGGCAGAATAATGTTTTGAATCTTGATTAATATATTGTTAACGTAAATTAAAAAAATCATTTTATACCAAAAGCGTATTTTTGAAAATTTTGTTTTATAATCATTGCCTAACTCATTCAGTATACCCAGACGGCCACCCATTCAAGTACTAACTGAACCCGAGATTGCTTAACTTCCGAGATCGGGTACTTTCAATCTGGTATGGAGATAGGCAGAATTATGTTTTGAATCTTGATTAATATATAGTTAACGTAAATTAAAAAATCAGTTTATACCAAAAGCGTATTTTTGAAAGTTTTGTTTTATAATCATTGCCTAACTCATTCAGTATTCCTAGACGGTCACCCATTCAAGTAGTAACTGAACCCGAGATTGCTTGACTTCCGAGATCAATAATCATTGCCTAACTCATTCAGTGTTCCCAGACGGTCACCCATTCAAGTACTAACTGAACCCGAGATTGCTTGACTTCCGAGATCGGACGAGATCGGGTACTTTCAATCTGGTATGGAGATAGGCAGAATTATGTTTTGAATCTTGATTAATATATAGTTAACGTAAATTAAAAATTCATTTTATACCAAAAGCGTATTTTTGAAAATTTTGTTTTATAATCATTTCCTAACTCATTCAGTATTCCCAGACGGTCACCCATTCAAGTACTAACTGAACCCGAGATTGCTTGACTTCCGAGATCGGGTACGTTCAATCTGGTATGGAGATAGGCAGAATTATGTTCTGAATCTTGATTAATATATAGTTAACGTAAATTAAAAATTCATTTTATTCCAAAAGCGTATTTTTGAAAATTTTGTTTTATAATCATTGCCTAACTCATTCAGTATTCCCAGACGGTCACCCATTCAAGTACTAACTGAACCCGAGATTGCTTGACTTCCGAGATCGGGTACTTTCAGACGGCACCCATTCAAGTACTAACTGAACCCGAGATTGCTTGACTTCCGAGATCGGACGTGATCGGGTACTTTTAATCTGGTATGGAGATGGGCAGAATAATGATTTGAATCTTGATTAATATATTGTTAACGTAAATTAAAAAAATCATTTTATACCAAAAGCGTATTTTTGAAAATTTTGTTTTATAATCATTGCCTAACTCATTCAGTATTACTCATTCAGTATTCCCAGACGGTCACCCATTCAAGTACTAACTGAACCCGAGATTGCTTGACTTCCGAGATCGGGTACTTTCAGACGGCACCCATTCAAGTACTAACTGAACCCGAGATTGCTTGACTTCCGAGATCGGACGTGATCGGGTACTTTTAATCTGGTATGGATATGGGCAGAATAAAGATTTGAATCTTGATTAATATATTGTTAACGTAAATTAAAAAAATCATTTTATACCAAAAGCGTATTTTTGAAAATTTTGTTTTATAATCATTGCCTAACTCATTTAGTATTCCCAGACGGTCACCCATTCAAGTACTAACTGAACCCGAGATTGCTTGACTTCAGAGATCGGGTACTTTCAATCTGGTATGGAGATAGGCAGAATTATGTTTTGAATCTTGATTAATATATAGTTAACGTAAAAGCGTATTTTTGAAAATTTTGTTTTATAATCATTGCCTAACACATTCAGTATTCCCAGACGGTCACCCATTCAATTACTAACTGAACCCGAGATTGCTTGACTTCCGAGATCGGGTACTTTCAATCTGGTATGGAGATGGGCAGAATAATGTTTTGAATCTTGATTAATATATTGTTAACGTAAATTAAAATAATCATTTCAAACCGAAAGCGTATTTTTGAAAATTTTGTGTTATAATCATTGCCTAACTCATTCAGTATTCCCAGACGGTCACCCATTCAAGTACTAACTGAACCCGAGATTGCTTGACTTCCGAGATCGGGTACTTTCAATCTGGTATGGAGATAGGCAGAATTATGTTTTGAATCTTGATTAATATATAGTTAACGTAAATTAAAAATTCATTTTATTCCAAAAGCGTATTTTTGAAAATTTTGTTTTATAATCATTGCCTAACTCATTCAGTATTCCCAGACGGTCACCCATTCAAGTACTAACTGAACCCGAGATTGCTTGACTACCGAGATCGGGTACTTTCGATCTGGTATGGAGATGGGCAGAATATTGTTTTGAATCTTGATTAATATATTGTTAACGTAAATTAAAAAAATCATTTTAAGGTAATGCCAAAATTACACATCGAACATGTAGGAATGATATTACTGTACATATTAAAATCCCTCTACCATATTACTTTAATCTGTCATACTTAGAAAATTTTGGCAACAAATGAAAATGATCTTAATGAGTGGCAAAGAATGTTTTTAGATCAGCAAAGAAAAAATGCAGCAGTTACACCAACAGGCCATCGGTAAGTTTTATATATTATGCAATGTGATACTATTTTGCAACAGGCCAACAACTATATATCATTTTGTTAAATAGTTTTCACCCTGACTAGGTACGTTGGGCTATTGAGCTATTTACAAAATCTCCAGCTGCATATCTACAATTACAGAGAAGCGGAGTTTTATTATTACCTTCACGCGGTACGATTTCAGCTTACAGGTACATGGATCTATTTATACTGTTGGTATTATCTACTATGGTCATGATACTTCAACTTAGATGTACATTTAAAATGTAATAATCTACATGACTAGTAAACTAGCATATGTTAAGGAATATTATATCACCATCACCTGGGTTGAACAAGAAAGCTCTTGAAGAAATGGATAGAGTAATGAAGCAAACTTCGCACCTTGCAGCATATATCACTATGGATGAGAAGAAAAGTAAATGTACTTTTTAACAACCGGGTTATAAAATTTAATGTAATTTTCTTGTTTTTCACAGTCAAAGAAAATTTAGTCATTCGTAATGGGAAGCTTGTTGGTTTTATTGACTATGGGGATCAGCTGGTAAGTAGTGCATCAACTCTAGCAAGTCATATTTTAGGTATGTGTAGCAACTAAATTTCATGCTTTTAAATCTCATTGTTCATTTTAATCCTGTTATTTATTTTATGTTTTTTAGTATTCTACTTTCGTTCAGCCAAAAGTGAAATTTCCATACCCTCTAGCATGATATCCAACCAAGTCAGCAGAAGCTCATGTGCTTGCAGTTATGTTCTGGAATTTACTATGGGAATGCGAGTCCAGAATTGTGCAGATTCATGCTGTGGTCTGTGATAGTCATCCATCAAATAGAAAGTTTTATAAACTAATATGCTCTTCACCATTCAACATTAATGAGCCGTATTTAGCAAATAATCTGTATGATGCAAAAAAAACAATACTGTTATGCTCAGATCCTTCTCATTTACCAAAGGTAAGTTTAAGTAACAAAAAAACTGATAAGTATGCATATAACTGTATGGTTTTTGTATGACAGACTGCTCGTAACTCTTTGTACTCTTCCAAACCTGGTGGTAGCGAGTACATAAACAAAAATGGAAAAGATATTCTATGGAAACAGATACAGCAACTGTACAAACAGGATACTGCATCCATGTTGTTAAAACGATGCCGTGTGCCCACATGGAACTGAACTCTTGCACAAAGGTAAAACTTTTGGTCTATACTTTTATATGTGATATCTTATATTCTTATGATTGCTTATTTGACAGATGAAAGTCAGTCTGGCAAGAGAAGTATTAAGCTGGAATGTAGGACAATGTTTGAAATCTTTTTCTCATGCTGATGGAACTGCTGAGTTTGTATTGTTATTTGCAAGGTGGCTGACAGTGTGAAACATTTAATCAAAAAAATCTCTTACACATTCTGCATCTTAAACAGGTGGTTTGAAATAATGAATTGTGGGCATCGCACAATGTTATTACATCAACAAGTGATTCACGGCTAACTTAGTTGGAAGCAGTGTTCCCTCTAAGCTGCGCAATTGCGCGGCTGCGCAGTGCATGAACCTTTACCGCGCAGTTAATTATGTCTCGCGTACACTGGTTATTTCGTGGATATTAAATTTTATATTTTGACATTGCTGAGTCGGTAAAATACAGTTTGGTACTAGAACTAGATGATATTGTGTTTCTAGTCCCCGTTCATGTCTATTTATTTCGTCCATTGTCACGCGACCGTCCATGCGTGGCAGACTATGGAACCGGGCGATTGTTACGTCACTCAGCTGCCTCGTGTCTCCATTTCGTTGTGTGTTTATGTATTCGTTCTGTTCACCTATTTTGTTTATGTTTATCTTTAATTGTTTACGCTTTTAAGACTCAGTAAACAATCGTTAGCGGTTAATTCGAAATAGGGTTTCCTTATTGTCTAGACCCTGATTGCGCAATGAGAAAAGCGGAGAAAAGAAAATGCTGCGTAGAAAAGAGAAGGGGCAAGGAGTAGACAGTAGACCCGAGAAGCAGCCACGATAATAAAGAAACAAAGATGAGGGAGTTTGGTGTGTGATTAATGCTGCTCGCTTAAATTCGCGCATTTTATTGTTTTGCTGTGGGGAAACTTTACCAGTTGGTAGTGAACTTAGACGAGAGTTGTGCTAGGTAAACAAACCGTAGTAAGTTTGCATTATAGCAAAGATAGTCTGTATATAGTTATTTTGGTAATATAGTGTAGCGGTTTATTCGAGGAAAAACGACTTCTCACCGCGACTCACAAAATAAGAATGCCGAATTTTCAAAGGGCAAGCAACGAGCGCGAAATGTATGAATAAACACAGCCAATCCAGTGTGAACACAAACGAAGGGACAATAAAACTTACGATACACACCACCACCAGGGGGCTCGTCACACTGCCCCCCCCCCAAAAAAAATTTTTTGGCCTCAAAAAATGAAGAGAACATAATTGATTTTAACGAGAAAAACATACCCAAGAGAATTGCCTTCTTAGCGTTAAAGAAATACAACAGTAGTTTTGACTCTACAGCGGGAAAAAAATACAAACGCTACGAGAATACGGAAATATTAACTCTACTGCACCAAATAACAATAATATTCATCGAATCGTCGCGGGCGGGCTCGACTGCGCCCATGCCGAGTTGGCGATAATGTACTTGGAGTTGCTGATTGTTCACGCCCTTATAATGTTTACATATTTTAATTTATAATATTATTTTGGTGTTTGATCGCTTCTAACGCTGCTCGCGGCTATACTTCTGTAAACAAGTGACCTCTTTGCTAAATCCGTATGTTTTTTAATGCGTTTTTTGCATTACTGCTACCTTTTTTAACCAAAATACATGACGTAACAATGGAAAATAATGGTGTTTGTGACGTACAATAAGCTTCTAATTTCAAACGTAAAATGTGAATTATCCGATTCTTCAAATCTTCAATTTGCTCTTCCAATATTAAAACGCACTTATGCAATATGAGTGACTTCTAGCAAAAACTCAGGTCTGACAAAATTTTGGTATAACCCACAAGGAATAAGGAGAGACATTGTAAATTGATACACAAGACCACACTGTGTTAACAACATCTTATTATCAGTTTCATCAACTGCCCATGCATGTGTTCGTCATAATACAGATTATTTAATTTACGCCCTTTAAGCAAAACATTTAAACCATGTGTGAATGTCGGCACCAAATTTTCATCAACAGAAGCACAAACGAATAATCTTGGAGAATTTATACCACAAAAACAAGCACGTGTGGGCGCAATGAAAGAAACTCCCTAAATGCAGTTTCAGTGGAAATAACATTAGTATTAGAAATGATTATTTCATCAGAAAAAAACATCAGTGTTATCTAATTTAGTGGCAAATAGTAAAATAGAAATAAATGGAGCTTTTACAGAAGTAATAAAAATAAAACGAGGAATAAGACAAGGTTGTCCACTTTTAGTATGACCCTCTTTATAATAGGAACTGACATGTTAACTAGGAAAATAAACAATAACCCAAACATTAAAGGATACAAACTAGGCAAAGTAGAAACAAAAATAGAACAATATGCAGACGATTTCACGATTTTAACAGAAGAAAATAATACAATAACAGAAATACAACGGGAACTACAAGACTATCAAAACGCTTCAGGTCAAATAATAAACCTAGATAAAACACAAATACTAACAAACATCTTTGAGCCGACAACTCTATTTGGAAAAATTAGGTGGGAAAATCATATAAAAGAAAACGTCAAAAAATACTTGGAATTGCTTTTAGCTTCAAATAGGAAATGCAAAACAAAAATTGGGAAAAAGCTATCAAAGAAACTGAAACAGTAATTAATACACACACAAAAAGGAAACTAACACTAAATGGGAAAAACCTACTAATTAATACACTCATCATCCCAAAACTTCTGCACCCTGGCAAACACATAAATTTCTTAAAACTACACCAGAATATTCTCATTAAAAAGATCTTTAAATTCATTTGAGCACCATCAAAATTCGAGAAAATAGAACGTAAGAAATTATACACCAGAATATTCTCATTAAAAAGATTTTTAAATTCATTTGGGCACCATCAAAATTCGAGAAAATAGAACGTAAGAAATTATATCTATTAAAAGAAGAAGGTGGAAGAGCCATAACAGAAAAAAAAATAAACTAATTAGTGCAAAACTAAGCAGAATATCTGAACTAACAAAATTAGAAAATATAGAACAGTTATGGCACGAATGGTCACGCTACCAACTAGGATCAACCATGAAATTAATAAATGAAAAACTATATAGTAATGCGCTTCGGAATACATCACAACCAAATTCTCTATATAAAGTAATCAGACACAATTTTTTAGAATTAAAGAAACAAAACTTTACATGGGAAAGTAGTAAATTAAAACCAATATATAGAGCACTACAAAATCTAACAACCTTCGAAAATACAATAAAGCATGAAGGACAAATTATCCCATGGAAAAATATAAATTGTGTTACCAAAAACATTAAACCCTTTTTTACAAATATTGAGCGCGACATAAACTATAAGATTGCAAATAAAGCTTTTTTCTTTGGAGATTTTTTTAAAAAATTTGCATCCAATTACTATAACGGCCAAATTCAAATAACAAATTGCAAATTCTGTAGGGAAAACAAAGACAATCTATTACACATAATGACTGAGTGCAATATAATTCAAAATCTATTTTGGAAAATAAGTAAATACGGATCAAAAATCTTTAAATATAAATGCGATATTGACAAAAAACTTATTTTATATAACATCCCACAAAGCAAACAAGAAGAACAAATTGGACTAATCAAGTTGGTAACAATAACAAAAATGGAAATTTTAAATAGCAAAACAAAACTAGATCGTGAAAACAAATACATTTGGAATAATAAAGAATTTATAAAACATAGGTTATGGGTAGTCAAAACTAAATTCAAAAAATTTATTCAAAATACCAAAAAAACAATTGGCAAGACAAAAACATTTGAAAAACTGCAATTAAAAGACTCAGATGATAAAAAAATAACCTCTCCACTCAAACAGGCTTATCGTGGCAACCCCTGGTCGCACAGGTTTACTTACTTCCTATTGATTTTACATTGTACATTCGCCCCATTTGTATGTATGTGTGTGTGTGTAATATCGCTGCATGTACTGCAATGATGAGGTCGCGACTCCAATTGAATTTCGATTCATAAGATTCATTACTCTGAGCAGTTAAAGAAAAAAAAAAAAAAAAAAAAAAGATTAAGTGTGGGTTCTTCTTCAAACAAGAAAAAATCGGTTCTTTTCAGAACCCAGAGATATTTTCAGATTCAACAACGAAGCGATCAACCCACTACAGCAAGATCTTGGCGACCAAATACACCTGCAGCCTCCCGTCGACTCTTCACCACCTGCGCACCTCCCTCCGACTCCAAGCGGCAGACAGTGGCACCACCAGCACTCCAAGGGTCCACAGCCAGAAGAGTGCACCCCCCACTGCTAGGAAGAGCTAGGCATTGCCCGCTGTGGGCCTTGTGCTGGCTGTCTGCCGCTGATTGGCACGTTAGGTAGTGTGCGCTGAGCACGATAGGGAGGCTGCTGAAGCCGAGGGACCCGCGCCGGGGACTTTAGGACTTTAACTAAAATCTGTAAATCTGTGACTTTAACTAAAATCTGTAACACTAAAATTGGAATACTGGATTACTATTGGATTACTACTGGACAATAACCTGATCTACAACAACCAATTGGATTACAGAACCAAATTACAATCTCAACTACAAACAAAAAGTGAGTCCCCGGCCGGGTTTGTATATTACCCAATTACTGTTTTTACAATTTTAAAATTTTATAGTATTTTACGAATTTTTCCGCCCCGCTAGCAGCAAATTGGCACCCCCCCCTAAAAAAAATAGATAACCCTCCACCACCTAAACCCCGGTCACCCCCTCAGAACTAATTGGAACCCGGATCTTTTCCCTCTATCAAATTTTCGGTTCAGTTTGGCTTAATTACCTAAAACCCGTCTTTATTTTATCCCTTTATTGTCCCTTAAACCGAATTATTCAAATTGAAATCCGGCCAAATTGCCTTGCTGATCCACCATTTTTGTTTTTCTTATAAAAGTAAATTTTTCAACAACCCAAAATCATAAAATTAAAACTGTTATCTGATTAGTCTAAATTCTGTTATTGACAAAACCTCCATACCAACCTTAATCTTATCATTATCTTCACCCAGACTGCTCAATCTAGTTCTTTTTTTCTTTTCAATCAATAAGGAAGGGTTTTCTTTTGGTCTGTTGTTTTATTGTTTATCGTTGTAATAGTCTGTTGCCCTATAGTTTTCCTTGGCTTATTTCTGGTCTACTCTAGTTGGTGCCTCTAAAATATAATCATATCGAAGAGTGCTAGCGATTATCAATAATAACTCACCCACCAGTACTGCTGTGCACCCACGCAGCACCACGTCTGCCATCACGGACACCCCTCCAATTGCCGCTTTCTCTGCTATAAATTAAAAAACCGGAAATTTACAATTATTAATAAGGCCCTAACATATTCATGCCCTCTCCCCCCCCCCAACCAACTACTTTGCCGTTTGTGGTCGTGCTCCCTCACGATCTTAAATAAACCTCTTTCAAGCGTGCAGCAGCTGAAACGGCACATGGCGACGGCTCACAAGGCCAGAGTCATGTTCCAACTCAGGTGCTCAGAGCCCGTTGCCACTGCGGAAACCCTCCAATTGGCAAAGGGCCACTGGGCATCTTGCCAAGGGAAGCGAACACTCTCTTTCCCCCAAGGGTGGGCGCATTTCGCCCACTCCACCTGCTAATCTACTCTCTACTTCCTTAACAATCTCCCTTTCCAACCTGCTCCCTTCCAACTCTCCTCTCCAAGCTCCTCCCCCCAAAGTAGCACCCTCGTCCCTACGGCCTGTAAAGCTCGAGTCCCCATTCCCTCTTTTCTACGCGGCGGCTGTGAAGTCACCTTTTTCATCATCCCCCCCGATAATTTTTATAGACCTTACTTCTCCTACCCCCTTCCCCGATCCTGGGAAGGTCGTCCCTTCGACCCGTACCAGCCCCCTTTACGCTTTGCCTTTCTCGACCAGTCGCTGGTCCAATGATTTCCTGTGAGGACCACAGCGCCCCCCCCCCTTCCGTTCGCTCGAGCTTTCCCAGTCCTAACTCCCCAGCATCCGTAAGCTCCGTGGAGGCGCACTTGTCTGACTTGTTAGACAAAGTGTCTTCCGGAGAACTGCGGCCGCTGTCCCCCACCCTGCCTTCTTCAGGCTTTTTTGAGCCTCTGTTGCCACCCACTCCCCCTCCCCAACCTACCCCCGTGGCCGAAAAGGCATCTCCTTCATGCCTTTCCTACCAACCCTGTAGAGGTTTAAAAACCGCGTCCACCGCACGGCCCTGCCTCACAGAGGGTTGGCTGCGACGCGGACCGAACGGGGCCTTTGCTGAACCCTAATTATCAGCCAAACCTCCCAGAAGAAAGGACGCGCGAAGCGTGCGTCCTACAATCGTGGTGCGGCGAATCGAGCGATGAAAAACCGCAATTCCGGTCATAAGGATTTCGATCCCCGGCCGGTAGCAGGCCACAGTAGTGGAGGTGGCACCGAGCTCGGTTCGCGGCCAGGATACCGTAAGGGCGCACGTCTTCGTGCCGACTTCTGGAGGGACATGAAAGGGTCAGTCCGTAAGGTACTGGATGGTTCGAAAGGTGACCGTCGCTGCGGGATTCCCCTCGATATCATAGAGCGGAAATTTCGCAGTGATCTTGCCGCCGACGCAGAAGTCCGGCAAGTATCCATGCCCGGCTGGATGGACCACAGACGGTACGCGGCCGGCGCGACCCCGTCCCTAGTAACCCAAGCTGAAACGGATGTTGCCATCACCAGTGAGGAAGTTGAGGCGGTCCTCAGTGGCCTAAACGTTCAGTCCGCTCCGGGCTCGGATGGCCTCTCTTATCGATTTTGGAAGGGCCTCGATCCTAGTGGTCGATTGTTGTCGCGCCTTTTCGAAATCGTTAGGAGGCACGGTCGTATTCCGGGCGCGTGGCAGACTTGTAGCGTCACCCTGCTCTGCAAAGATGCTCAGGGGTCCGGCATGAATGCTTGCTCGAAGTTCTTCGGCACTTCGATGCTCCCCATTACTTGGTTGAACTCGTGAGGGATGTTTACACCGGTGCGACCTGCCGTGTTAGATCTTCGGCTGGTGAGACCGGTGATATACCCTGTGATCGAGGTCTCAGGCAGGGCTGTCCCCTGTCTGGCATTCCCCAACCTGGTAATGGAGGTGCTAATATCAGGGCTCAGTGCCGGGAATGATGGCTACCGGATGGCTTGCTTAGGTGGAGTGCTCACTCAAGTCCTGGCCTACGCTGACGATTTGGTGGTAGTCACGGAAAATCGTGATCAGATGCTACGTCAGCTGGGTGTGTGTGAGGAATTCGGCCGTTGGGCAGTCCTTGCATTCAATCCCCGCACCGGATCCCAGCTGATCAAGGATTTCCGTGCAAGGCTCCAACGGCTGTTTACATCGTTCCTCACACCACAGCAGAAGCTGATCGCTCTGAAACGGTTTCTGCTGCCAAGTCTTAGCTTTCATCTGAGGGTTCGTCCGATTGCGCGGTCTGAGCTGATCGCGCTCGACCGTCGCGTGCGCGAGTGCCTTAGGGTGGCGTTTCGCTTGACCAAGCCCTCCTCGTTTCAGGCTGTGTTTCATACACCGACTGACATGGGTGTCCCGTCGGTATGCAGTAAGAGCAGCATACTGACGATTGCCCAGGGGTTCAAGATGGTAACGTCACCCGACGGCTTCGGCGCGCGTGAAGCTCTACGCCGCTAAATTTCGCGGCCTCACTGAAGCAGGTCCTCCGGACTGGGCGCGTTATCTATCTGGTGATGACGTCAAGGGGAATAGCACTCGCAAACCCGGCGCTAACCTGCCTTCTGGCCTGTGGACTCGCGTCCGCTGTGCCAGCAGGCAGTTGGGTGCTGTGTGGCGCGTTTGCCCGGAAAACGGCATTACTGTCCTGGTGCAGTGGAAGGAGCAGTGGAAGACCGCTGCAGCGCATATGGCTTATGCCGATGCGAACCGCTGGGCGAAGAAGCCGTCGGTTATGGAACCTCATACATACTTCTTTGCATTGAGGGCGCGCTTGAACCTGTTACCCTCCAGGGTTTTAAGAGCTATTTATAGCAGGGACCAACACCCGGACATTTCATGCCGACGTTGTGGTGCGTCAGTTGAGTCCCTCCCGCATGTACTAAAGGTTTTAAGAGCTATTTATAGCAGGGACCAACACCCGGACATTTCATGCCGACGTTGTGGTGCGTCAGTTGAGTCCCTCCCGCATGTACTAAACCATTGTCCTTCCAATATGAGCATGATACTCGGGAGGCATAATTTGGTACTGCAGGAGGTTCTGAACGCGGTATACAAAACCCAGTTCAAAGAGATATCCGTTGATCGAACGGTCCCCGAGCACATGTCGGCGACAGGTGAGGCCTTGCGGCCTGACATAGTGGCACGGCGGAATGACGGTTCCGTCGTGGTCGTCGACGTGGCTTGCCCGTTCGATCAAAAGGCTAACTTTGATGAGGCGGCAAAGCGGAAGCTCCCAAAGTACGACAAGCTTTGTTGCAATATCGCTGCCTCCGAAGGGAAACCTGTGCCGTGTCATACGATAGACGTGGGCTCCTTGGGGAGCCTCGTGGAGGGTCTGTCCACCTCCCTCCGGGCTTTGGGAATAACCGGCCTTGCTCGCTCTAGGCTCGTCAGGAAACTGGCGGTGCTTGCCATCAAGGGTACCCAAAAGATTTGGTGTTCTTGGCGAGCTGCAGTCCCGGCAGAGTAGGCGATATCGTGAGCTCAACACCGCTTCAAGATTTGACGAGTTCTTCTTGAACCGATCCCCAACGGCAACGTACTCGAAATTTAACGACCACATGGCGGCGCCACTGATCCTTCAGTCATCCGTGCTATGAGGGCTCATAAGGGGAACCGACTCACCCAATTGCAAGTTGGCGTGGGGGCATTCACATTTGGAACTTTTGATGAGAGAGCTCAAGAATGCCCCGAGCTGCTGCCCTGTCCCCACGCACCGTTTTTCTTGCAAATTTCATGATTTCCACAGAACAAGGGACGGGGCCAGGAACTGAACTGTGCTTTCACTGTGGCCAGGGCGCGTTACCAGTTTGTCAAGTTTGGCGGGGCCTATCACGCTATTTTGGTTTCACAATCATTACAAATAAGCGAGCGGCCCCCCTTTTAATCAATTTTACAATTTTAAATCAGTGCACTTCAGGGCGCGTTACCAGTTTGTCAAGTTTGGCGGGGCCTATCACGCTATTTTGGTTTCACAATCATTACAAATAAGCGAGCGGCCCCCCTTTTAATCAATTTTACAATTTTAAATCAGTGCACTTAACTTTTACGTGTTGTGTTTTTTTTCTAATTTTTTACACATTTTTTAATTTTATAATATATTTTATATACACAACACTATTTTTGTACACCACGTCGGCTGGATTGCCCGTCCCTAGTAACCCAAGCCAAAGCGGATGTTGCCATTACCAGTGAGGAGGTTGAGGCTGTCCTCAGTCGCCTAAACGTTCAGTCCGCTTCGGTCTCGGATGGCCTCTCTTATCCATTTTGGAAGGGCCTCGATACTAGTGGTCGATTGTTGTCGCGCCTTTTCGAAATAGTTAGGAGGCACGGTCGTATTCCGTGCGCGTGGCAGACTTGTAGCGTCACCCTGCTCTGCAAAGATGCTCAGGATGACGTTCAAGGACGTGGAAAACTGGAGACCGATCAGCATCTGCCGCACTTTGTACAAATTGTAGGCGACTGTGATCGCCAGAAGTATTCAGACTTGGGCAAAACAGGGCGGGGTGCTCTCGGCGCCCTAGAAAGGGTTTATGCCAGTTGAGGGTGTGTTCCAGCACGTCTTCATGTTGGATACCGTCCTTTCCGACGCCAGGCTGAGGTGCAAGAATCTTTTTGCCGTTCTTCCTTGACGTTCGGAATGCGTTCGGAAGCGTCCGGCATAAATGCTTGCTCGAAGTTCTTCGGCACTTCGATGCTCCCCATTACTTCGTTGAACTCGTGAGGGATATTTACACCGGTGCCACCTGCCGTGTTAGATCTTCGGCTGGTGAGACCGATGATATACCCTGTGATCGAGGTGTCCGGCGAGGCTGTCCCCTGTCTGGCATTCTTCCTTAGGTGGTAAGCTCACTCAAGTCCTGGCCTACGCTGACGATTTGGTGGTAGTCACGGAAAACCGTGATCAGATGCTACGTCAGCTGGGTGTGTGTGAGGAATTCGGCCGTTGGGCAGGCCTTGCATTTAATCAACGGAAGTGTGGCCTGATCGGCTGTAGGTCGTTGCGGGAAGGGAGGTCGCACTGGCGGATCCTCTGCTCCTTAACGGAGTAGAGAGATCCCCCTGTTGCGGCCCGGTGAACACTATAAAAACCTTGGCGCCATGACTGGCGTCATGAGTGTTCCCCGCTACGGATCCCAGGTGATTAAGGATTTCCGGGCAAGGCTCCAACGGCTGTTTACATCGTTCCTCACACCACACCAGAAGCTGATCGCTCTGAAACGGGTTCTGCTGCCAAGTCTCAACTTTAATCTGAGGGTTCGTCCGATTGCGCGGTCTGAGCTAATCGCGCTCGACCATCGCGTGCGCGAGTGTCTTAGGGTGGCGTGTCGCTTGACCAAGCCCTCGTGTCAGGCAGGCTGTGTGTTTTATACTCCAACTGACATGGGCGGTCTGTGTGTCCCGTCGGTATGCAGTGAGAGCAGCATACTGACGGTCGCCCAGGGGTTCAAGATGTTAACATCACCCGACGGCACAGTGTCCGCGGCGGCTTCGGCGCGCGTTAAGCTCTACACTGCTAAATTTGGCGGCCTCGGTGAAGCAGGTCCTTCGGACTGGGCGCGTTATCTATCTGGTGATGACGTCAACGGGAATAGCACTCGCAAACCCGGCGCTAACCTGCCTTCAGGCCTGTGGACTCGCGTCCGGGTGCGTGATTCTGTGATTACCTCCCCGAGACCGGCGGAAGCTCATCAGATCCCTCCACGATTGATCTAATCAGCAGTGGAAGGAGCAGTGGATGCAGCACCCCAACCAGGGGAAGACCGCTGCAGCGCGTATGGCTTTTGCCGATGCGAACTGCTGGGTGAAGCAGCCGTCGGTTATGGAACCTCATACATACTTCTTTGCATTGAGGGCGCGCATGAACTAGCGGACGGTTGTCTGCAAGGGCAGCACCCGAAAGGGCCAGCTTCGCTTAGATGCTGGCAGCTAATACACCAGGAATAGCGTTTAAAAGGCCAACATGCCTTATGTTTAGAACGAACAAGCTGATGTCACTAAGCGAGATAATATTTCTGTTAAAAGAGGCAGGTTTCTGTTTAAAGAGGCACGCTGCCTCAGGTAGCCCATGACTCGCAGGAGGAGGCGTTAACTGCTATGGAGAGCGAAACAACCGCTGCTCGAAGAAAGTGAGCTTATCCCAGCCCTGGTGACGTAAGGAACACTAGAGCCAAGTCGGCTAGCGTCGGTGAGAAGAAACTACCGGTAAACTGCCCTCGGTGAAGCAGGTCCTTCGGACTGGGCGCGTTATCTATCTGGTGATGACGTCAACGGGAATAGCACTCGCAAACCCGGCGCTAACCTGCCTTCAGGCCTGTGGACTCGCGTCCGGGTGCGTGATTCTGTGATTACCTCCCCGAGACCGGCGGAAGCTCATCAGATCCCTCCACGATTGATCTAATCAGCAGTGGAAGGAGCAGTGGATGCAGCACCCCAACCAGGGGAAGACCGCTGCAGCGCGTATGGCTTTTGCCGATGCGAACTGCTGGGTGAAGCAGCCGTCGGTTATGGAACCTCATACATACTTCTTTGCATTGAGGGCGCGCATGAACTAGCGGACGGTTGTCTGCAAGGGCAGCACCCGAAAGGGCCAGCTTCGCTTAGATGCTGGCAGCTAATACACCAGGAATAGCGTTTAAAAGGCCAACATGCCTTATGTTTAGAACGAACAAGCTGATGTCACTAAGCGAGATAATATTTCTGTTAAAAGAGGCAGGTTTCTGTTTAAAGAGGCACGCTGCCTCAGGTAGCCCATGACTCGCAGGAGGAGGCGTTAACTGCTATGGAGAGCGAAACAACCGCTGCTCGAAGAAAGTGAGCTTATCCCAGCCCTGGTGACGTAAGGAACACTAGAGCCAAGTCGGCTAGCGTCGGTGAGAAGAAACTACCGGTAAACTGCCCAAAGTGCAATATGGAAGGAATCACCACAGAACAATCAGAAAGTTACTTCTGCTGGGCCCACAGAACAATCAGAAAGTTACTTCTGCTGGGCCAGCAACGAATTTTTGATATCCAAAGTGTGCTGCGGAAGCGACCTATTCCTCACAAGCTTCGATAGTGAAACAACTGCATGTCCAGTATGCAAGGAAACTATGCTACTGATGCCGTGCTGTAAAACGGTACAACCGGAAGATGGAGCATACGAATGTGCGAACTGCCAAAGGTACTCCACACATTAAATGCAATCAATTTAACGATTTTCTTGCAAACCCTTAGGTAAAGCTTGCACTAACGCTAAATGCAATTCCAGTATGCAAGGAAACTATGCTACTGATGCCGTGTTGTAAAACGGTACAACCAGAATACAGGTTGGAAGATGGAGCATACGAATGTGCGAACTGCCAAAGGTACTCCTCACATTAAATGCAATCAATGTAACGATTTTCTTGGTAAACCCTTAAGTAAAGCTTGCACTAACGCTAAATGCAAATGTCGCCTAATCCACTGCGACTGCGGAAAAAGGTATATCAAGGAAATAGAGCCGCAAACATCATTTAAATGTAGCTGTGGTTTCGAATATGAACACGATGTTGATATTGGTGTTAGAAAACTTTAATAACAACTTTCCAATGACTGTAAATTTTGCAACCTTTAATGTAGCAGGCCTAAGAAATGACAAAAAACGTAAACTATTTTTCGCTATTTACAAAACAAACGATACTGTAACTTTTTTTACAAGAAACGCACATTGCTCGAGAGGGAAAAAAAACTGTGGGAAATGGAGTGGCAAGGGGAAATTCTGTGGGCCAACGGTACCAACAACAGTAGGGGGGTAGCAATACTGTTTTTATTGCAAATGTAACAAAAATGAAGATATGTGCTGGATTAGACATTGATTATTCAAAATATTTTAATGAAGTTGTTCTACATTCAATGAAGTGTAAACCAACACCATTTGGTGAGAAGGTTTTTAGCAAAAAGGTATAGTTTCAGTTTAGTAAGGATCTTTCAGGGATGTTTTATGCCTTTATCAAATATTACAACACAACAAAAAATTGCAAGGATAGATTCATTTTAGAATATAGAAAAAAGACCCATAATTTGCATTAAATTGATGTTTTTATAGGAGTACAAAAAATTGCAAGGATAGATTCATTTTAGAATATAGAAAAAAGACCCATAATTTGCATTAAATTGATGTTTTTATAGGAGTACCTGTTGTTCATGGTATTGATAATCACTGCGGGAGCTGTGTTGCCATGAATGCTAAGTTAAGAAAGAAAAAACAGGACAAGGAAAGTTATGAGAATCAAACCAAGAACATACCTTTGAAAAGGATTTCAAGTTCGAATTTGTCCAATAGAATAAAATATACAATTAAAGAAAAAAATATGATGTTAGTACTGTATATATATATATATATATAATAATATCAATTATCAATGTATATCAATAATATCAATTATCAATGTCAAATTATTTCAGAATACAAGATCTGGAGAAAAAAGTGGCTGATTTACTTTTATTACACTTTTTATACTATTGTTGGTTATTTTCAGTACAAAGTCAAGGGAAAGTTGATGTGATTTTCATCAATTGTTTTGGTCCGAACAGAAAAAACTAAACAAGCGCGAAAAATAAAGGATATCGATTCCATCCCGAGTTAATGAGGTTTATATTTATTTTTGATAAATTACAAGCCACACTTACAAGATATTCCTAATTGCTGTTTAGATATGCGTTACTTCTTTATTCGCATAGTCGGAGAAGCTACTGCCTTTTAAAAGATTCCGGTATTCTTAAGCTACCTTCAGAAAGAACCCTGAGGAAGTACAGGTGTGTTTCTAACACACTGTAGCTAACAACCACTTACAAAAGTATTTAACAGAAATAACATGAAAAATGAAAGTGGAATCAATATTGATCTTTTAAAATCTCTGCACACTCCTGGTTCGATTGAAGACCACGATCACCAAGTTTCTGTTGTTTTTGATGAAATGTCCATTAAAGGTAACAAAGATTGAAGTTGGTTTGTGCAGTACTGACATTAGTGCTATATATACCGGTATGTAAATAAAAAAAAGAATTTGGAATAATATTACCTACAGCTTTATAGCATCCAGCAACCTCGTCACATGGCCACTGGCTCAATTTACGAAAAGGGACATGTGCACCTATTGCTACCAATATTAATAAAAATAACCATTTTATTTTCTCCTCCGTTTACATGCCAGGTGACGACGGAAATGCCCCTCCTCCTCAGCTGGTGGAAGAGCTGATCACCCATTGTGAACTGAACAACACCAACGTCATTATTGGCACGGATGCCAACTCTGATCATACTTTCTGGGGAAGTACCGACTGTAACAACAGAGGAACTGCACTCCTAGAATTTCTGATGAGTTCCATGACAGTGTGCAACACTCCAAGTCGACAGGGAATATTCCACCCACCCTTCACACTACAGAAATGTTCGAAATACCACCTGGGACAAGTATGTAGTTCATCTGGACACGTCTCTCTCCGGGATTCCTCATAAGCTTCCGAAGTACTCCATGGTAGTGGAGGAGGGAGCTATCTCATCTGCGTTTGAGTGTTCATGCCGCCTGGTAATGAGATCCTCGACTCGCTGACAGAGCTGGTGGTCTGCAGAGCTAACTTCATTGCGAAAGTTGGCAAAGCGCTCACACAAGAAAGCTCCAAATCTGCTTCAGATTGGAGTGCCCGAAGGAAGCAACTCGAGCCTACAAAGCGAAGATTCGATCAAGCAAACGTGCCTCACGCCGCAAGTTCTGCAGCGCGAAGTAACCAACCTTCCAGCAGCCATGCGCCTTCATCGTGTACTGAAAGGTTCGAAGTCACACCAAATAGGGTCGCTGCGCAAACGAAATGGGGAGTTGACCTCCACACCTGGTGAAGCGCTAAACGTCCCTTCACACTACAGAAATGTTCACGCTGCCTCAGGTAGCCCATGACTCGCAGGAGGAGGCGTTAACTGCTATGGAGAGCGAAACAACCGCTGCTCGAAAAAAGTGAGCTTATCCCAGCCCTGATGACGTAAGGAACACTAGAGCCAAGTCGGCTAGCGTCGGTGAGAAGAAACTACCGGTAAACTGCCCAAAGTGCAATATGGAAGGACTCACCACAGAACAATCAGAAAGTTACTTCTGCTGGGCCCACAGAACAATCAGAAAGTTACTTCTGCTGGGCCAGCAACGAATTTTTGATATCCAAAGTGTGCTGCGGAAGCGACCTATTCCTCACAAGCTTCGATAGTGAAACAACTGCATGTCCAGTATGCAAGGAAACTATGCTACTGATGCCGTGCTGTAAAACGGTACAACCGGAAGATGGAGCATACGAATGTGCGAACTGCCAAAGGTACTCCACACATTAAATGCAATCAATTTAACGATTTTCTTGGTAAACCCTTAGGTAAAGCTTGCACTAACGCTAAACGCAATTCCAGTATGCAAGGAAACTATGCTACTGATGCCGTGTTGTAAAACGGTACAACCAGAATACAGGTTGGAAGATGGAGCATACGAATGTGCGAACTGCCAAAGGTACTCCTCACATTAAATGCAATCAATGTAACGATTTTCTTGGTAAACCCTTAAGTAAAGCTTGCACTAACGCTAAATGCAAATGTCGCCTAATCCACTGCGACTGCGGAAAAAGGTATATCAAGGAAATAGAGCCGCAAACATCATTTAAATGTAGCTGTGGTTTCGAATATGAACACGATGTTGATATTGGTGTTAGAAAACTTTAATAACAACTTTCCAATGACTGTAAATTTTGCAACCTTTAATGTAGCAGGCCTAAGAAACGACAAAAAACGTAAACTATTTTTCGCTATTTACAAAACAAACGATACTGTAACTTTTTTTACAAGAAACGCACATTGCTCGAGAGAGAAAAAAAACTGGGAAATGGAGTGGCAAGGGGAAATTCTGTGGGCCAACGGTACCAACAACAGTAGGGGGTAGCAATACTGTTTTTATTGCAAATGTAACAAAAATGAAGATATGTGCTGGATTAGACATTGATTATTCAAAATATTTTAATGAAGTTGTTCTACATTCAATGAAGTGTAAACCAACACCATTTGGTGAGAAGGTTTTTAGCAAAAAGGTATAGTTTCAGTTTAGTAAGGATCTTTCAGGGATGTTTTATGCCTTTATCAAATATTACAACACAACAAAAAATTGCAAGGATAGATTCATTTTAGAATATAGAAAAAAGACCCATAATTTGCATTAAATTGATGTTTTTATAGGAGTACAAAAAATTGCAAGGATAGATTCATTTTAGAATATAGAAAAAAGACCCATAATTTGCATTAAATTGATGTTTTTATAGGAGTACCTGTTGTTCATGGTATTGATAATCACTGCGGGAGCTGTGTTGCCATGAATGCTAAGTTAAGAAAGAAAAAACAGGACAAGGAAAGTTATGAGAATCAAACCAAGAACATACCTTTGAAAAGGATTTCAAGTTCGAATTTGTCCAATAGAATAAAATATACAATTAAAGAAAAAAATATGATGTTAGTACTGTATATATATATATATATCAATAATATCAATTATCAATGTATATCAATAATATCAATTATCAATGTCAAATTATTTCAGAATACAAGATCTGGAGAAAAAAGTGGCTGATTTACTTTTATTACACTTTTTATACTATTGTTGGTTATTTTCAGTACAAAGTCAAGGGAAAGTTAATGTGATTTTCATCAATTGTTTTGGTCCGAACAGAAAAAACTAAACAAGCGCGAAAAATAAAGGATATCGATTCCATCCCGAGTTAATGAGGTTTATATTTATTTTTGATAAATTACAAGCCACACTTACAAGATATTCCTAATTGCTGTTTAGATATGCGTTACTTCTTTATTCGCATAGTCGGAGAAGCTACTGCCTTTTAAAAGATTCCGGTATTCTTAAGCTACCTTCAGAAAGAACCCTGAGGAAGTACAGGTGTGTTTCTAACACACTGTAGCTAACAACCACTTACAAAAGTATTTAACAGAAATAACATGAAAAATGAAAGTGGAATCAATATTGATCTTTTAAAATCTCTGCACACTCCTGGTTCGATTGAAGACCACGATCACCAAGTTTCTGTTGTTTTTGATGAAATGTCCATTAAAGGTAACAAAGATTGAAGTTGGTTTGTGCAGTACTGACATTAGTGCTATATATACCGGTATGTAAATAAAAAAAGAATTTGGAATAATATTACCTACAGCTTTATAGCATCCAGCAACCTCGTCACATGGCCACTGGCTCAATTTACGAAAAGGGACATGTGCACCTATTGCTACCAATATTAATAAAAATAACCATTTTATTTTCTCCTCCGTTTACATGCCAGGTGACGACGGAAATGCCCCTCCTCCTCAGCTGGTGGAAGAGCTGATCACCCATTGTGAACTGAACAACACCAACGTCATTATTGGCACGGATGCCAACTCTGATCATACTTTCTGGGGAAGTACCGACTGTAACAACAGAGGAACTGCACTCCTAGAATTTCTGATGAGTTCCATGACAGTGTGCAACACTCCAAGTCGACAGGGAATATTCCACCCACCCTTCACACTACAGAAATGTTCGAAATACCACCTGGGACAAGTATGTAGTTCATCTGGACACGTCTCTCTCCGGGATTCCTCATAAGCTTCCGAAGTACTCCATGGTAGTGGAGGAGGGAGCTATCTCATCTGCGTTTGAGTGTTCATGCCGCCTGGTAATGAGATCCTCGACTCGCTGACAGAGCTGGTGGTCTGCAGAGCTAACTTCATTGCGAAAGTTGGCAAAGCGCTCACACAAGAAAGCTCCAAATCTGCTTCAGATTGGAGTGCCCGAAGGAAGCAACTCGAGCCTACAAAGCGAAGATTCGATCAAGCAAACGTGCCTCACGCCGCAAGTTCTGCAGCGCGAAGTAACCAACCTTCCAGCAGCCATGCGCCTTCATCGTGTACTGAAAGGTTCGAAGTCACACCAAATAGGGTCGCTGCGCAAACGAAATGGGGAGTTGACCTCCACACCTGGTGAAGCGCTAAACGTCCCTTCACACTACAGAAATGTTCACGCTGCCTCAGGTAGCCCATGACTCGCAGGAGGAGGCGTTAACTGCTATGGAGAGCGAAACAACCGCTGCTCGAAAAAAGTGAGCTTATCCCAGCCCTGATGACGTAAGGAACACTAGAGCCAAGTCGGCTAGCGTCGGTGAGAAGAAACTACCGGTAAACTGCCCAAAGTGCAATATGGAAGGACTCACCACAGAACAATCAGAAAGTTACTTCTGCTGGGCCCACAGAACAATCAGAAAGTTACTTCTGCTGGGCCAGCAACGAATTTTTGATATCCAAAGTGTGCTGCGGAAGCGACCTATTCCTCACAAGCTTCGATAGTGAAACAACTGCATGTCCAGTATGCAAGGAAACTATGCTACTGATGCCGTGCTGTAAAACGGTACAACCGGAAGATGGAGCATACGAATGTGCGAACTGCCAAAGGTACTCCACACATTAAATGCAATCAATTTAACGATTTTCTTGGTAAACCCTTAGGTAAAGCTTGCACTAACGCTAAACGCAATTCCAGTATGCAAGGAAACTATGCTACTGATGCCGTGTTGTAAAACGGTACAACCAGAATACAGGTTGGAAGATGGAGCATACGAATGTGCGAACTGCCAAAGGTACTCCTCACATTAAATGCAATCAATGTAACGATTTTCTTGGTAAACCCTTAAGTAAAGCTTGCACTAACGCTAAATGCAAATGTCGCCTAATCCACTGCGACTGCGGAAAAAGGTATATCAAGGAAATAGAGCCGCAAACATCATTTAAATGTAGCTGTGGTTTCGAATATGAACACGATGTTGATATTGGTGTTAGAAAACTTTAATAACAACTTTCCAATGACTGTAAATTTTGCAACCTTTAATGTAGCAGGCCTAAGAAACGACAAAAAACGTAAACTATTTTTCGCTATTTACAAAACAAACGATACTGTAACTTTTTTTACAAGAAACGCACATTGCTCGAGAGAGAAAAAAAACTGGGAAATGGAGTGGCAAGGGGAAATTCTGTGGGCCAACGGTACCAACAACAGTAGGGGGGTAGCAATACTGTTTTTATTGCAAATGTAACAAAAATGAAGATATGTGCTGGATTAGACATTGATTATTCAAAATATTTTAATGAAGTTGTTCTACATTCAATGAAGTGTAAACCAACACCATTTGGTGAGAAGGTTTTTAGCAAAAAGGTATAGTTTCAGTTTAGTAAGGATCTTTCAGGGATGTTTTATGCCTTTATCAAATATTACAACACAACAAAAAATTGCAAGGATAGATTCATTTTAGAATATAGAAAAAAGACCCATAATTTGCATTAAATTGATGTTTTTATAGGAGTACAAAAAATTGCAAGGATAGATTCATTTTAGAATATAGAAAAAAGACCCATAATTTGCATTAAATTGATGTTTTTATAGGAGTACCTGTTGTTCATGGTATTGATAATCACTGCGGGAGCTGTGTTGCCATGAATGCTAAGTTAAGAAAGAAAAAACAGGACAAGGAAAGTTATGAGAATCAAACCAAGAACATACCTTTGAAAAGGATTTCAAGTTCGAATTTGTCCAATAGAATAAAATATACAATTAAAGAAAAAAATATGATGTTAGTACTGTATATATATATATATATATCAATAATATCAATTATCAATGTATATCAATAATATCAATTATCAATGTCAAATTATTTCAGAATACAAGATCTGGAGAAAAAAGTGGCTGATTTACTTTTATTACACTTTTTATACTATTGTTGGTTATTTTCAGTACAAAGTCAAGGGAAAGTTGATGTGATTTTCATCAATTGTTTTGGTCCGAACAGAAAAAACTAAACAAGCGCGAAAAATAAAGGATATCGATTCCATCCCGAGTTAATGAGGTTTATATTTATTTTTGATAAATTACAAGCCACACTTACAAGATATTCCTAATTGCTGTTTAGATATGCGTTACTTCTTTATTCGCATAGTCGGAGAAGCTACTGCCTTTTAAAAGATTCCGGTATTCTTAAGCTACCTTCAGAAAGAACCCTGAGGAAGTACAGGTGTGTTTCTAACACACTGTAGCTAACAACCACTTACAAAAGTATTTAACAGAAATAACATGAAAAATGAAAGTGGAATCAATATTGATCTTTTAAAATCTCTGCACACTCCTGGTTCGATTGAAGACCACGATCACCAAGTTTCTGTTGTTTTTGATGAAATGTCCATTAAAGGTAACAAAGATTGAAGTTGGTTTGTGCAGTACTGACATTAGTGCTATATATACCGGTATGTAAATAAAAAAAAGAATTTGGAATAATATTACCTACAGCTTTATAGCATCCAGCAACCTCGTCACATGGCCACTGGCTCAATTTACGAAAAGGGACATGTGC
The DNA here is from genome assembly GCF_009617815.1 of Ciona robusta. Lineage (NCBI taxonomy): Eukaryota > Metazoa > Chordata > Ascidiacea > Phlebobranchia > Cionidae > Ciona > Ciona robusta. The sequence goes on from NW_028323130.1 coordinate 52,470, forward strand.
ACCTATTGCTACCAATATTAATAAAAATAACCATTTTATTTTCTCCTCCGTTTACATGCCAGGTGACGACGGAAATGCCCCTCCTCCTCAGCTGGTGGAAGAGCTGATCACCCATTGTGAACTGAACAACACCAACGTCATTATTGGCACGGATGCCAACTCTGATCATACTTTCTGGGGAAGTACCGACTGTAACAACAGAGGAACTGCACTCCTAGAATTTCTGATGAGTTCCATGACAGTGTGCAACACTCCAAGTCGACAGGGAATATTCCACCCACCCTTCACACTACAGAAATGTTCGAAATACCACCTGGGACAAGTATGTAGTTCATCTGGACACGTCTCTCTCCGGGATTCCTCATAAGCTTCCGAAGTACTCCATGGTAGTGGAGGAGGGAGCTATCTCATCTGCGTTTGAGTGTTCATGCCGCCTGGTAATGAGATCCTCGACTCGCTGACAGAGCTGGTGGTCTGCAGAGCTAACTTCATTGCGAAAGTTGGCAAAGCGCTCACACAAGAAAGCTCCAAATCTGCTTCAGATTGGAGTGCCCGAAGGAAGCAACTCGAGCCTACAAAGCGAAGATTCGATCAAGCAAACGTGCCTCACGCCGCAAGTTCTGCAGCGCGAAGTAACCAACCTTCCAGCAGCCATGCGCCTTCATCGTGTACTGAAAGGTTCGAAGTCACACCAAATAGGGTCGCTGCGCAAACGAAATGGGGAGTTGACCTCCACACCTGGTGAAGCGCTAAACGTCCCTTCACACTACAGAAATGTTCACGCTGCCTCAGGTAGCCCATGACTCGCAGGAGGAGGCGTTAACTGCTATGGAGAGCGAAACAACCGCTGCTCGAAAAAAGTGAGCTTATCCCAGCCCTGATGACGTAAGGAACACTAGAGCCAAGTCGGCTAGCGTCGGTGAGAAGAAACTACCGGTAAACTGCCCAAAGTGCAATATGGAAGGACTCACCACAGAACAATCAGAAAGTTACTTCTGCTGGGCCCACAGAACAATCAGAAAGTTACTTCTGCTGGGCCAGCAACGAATTTTTGATATCCAAAGTGTGCTGCGGAAGCGACCTATTCCTCACAAGCTTCGATAGTGAAACAACTGCATGTCCAGTATGCAAGGAAACTATGCTACTGATGCCGTGCTGTAAAACGGTACAACCGGAAGATGGAGCATACGAATGTGCGAACTGCCAAAGGTACTCCACACATTAAATGCAATCAATTTAACGATTTTCTTGGTAAACCCTTAGGTAAAGCTTGCACTAACGCTAAACGCAATTCCAGTATGCAAGGAAACTATGCTACTGATGCCGTGTTGTAAAACGGTACAACCAGAATACAGGTTGGAAGATGGAGCATACGAATGTGCGAACTGCCAAAGGTACTCCTCACATTAAATGCAATCAATGTAACGATTTTCTTGGTAAACCCTTAAGTAAAGCTTGCACTAACGCTAAATGCAAATGTCGCCTAATCCACTGCGACTGCGGAAAAAGGTATATCAAGGAAATAGAGCCGCAAACATCATTTAAATGTAGCTGTGGTTTCGAATATGAACACGATGTTGATATTGGTGTTAGAAAACTTTAATAACAACTTTCCAATGACTGTAAATTTTGCAACCTTTAATGTAGCAGGCCTAAGAAACGACAAAAAACGTAAACTATTTTTCGCTATTTACAAAACAAACGATACTGTAACTTTTTTTACAAGAAACGCACATTGCTCGAGAGAGAAAAAAAACTGGGAAATGGAGTGGCAAGGGGAAATTCTGTGGGCCAACGGTACCAACAACAGTAGGGGGTAGCAATACTGTTTTTATTGCAAATGTAACAAAAATGAAGATATGTGCTGGATTAGACATTGATTATTCAAAATATTTTAATGAAGTTGTTCTACATTCAATGAAGTGTAAACCAACACCATTTGGTGAGAAGGTTTTTAGCAAAAAGGTATAGTTTCAGTTTAGTAAGGATCTTTCAGGGATGTTTTATGCCTTTATCAAATATTACAACACAACAAAAAATTGCAAGGATAGATTCATTTTAGAATATAGAAAAAAGACCCATAATTTGCATTAAATTGATGTTTTTATAGGAGTACAAAAAATTGCAAGGATAGATTCATTTTAGAATATAGAAAAAAGACCCATAATTTGCATTAAATTGATGTTTTTATAGGAGTACCTGTTGTTCATGGTATTGATAATCACTGCGGGAGCTGTGTTGCCATGAATGCTAAGTTAAGAAAGAAAAAACAGGACAAGGAAAGTTATGAGAATCAAACCAAGAACATACCTTTGAAAAGGATTTCAAGTTCGAATTTGTCCAATAGAATAAAATATACAATTAAAGAAAAAAATATGATGTTAGTACTGTATATATATATATATATATCAATAATATCAATTATCAATGTATATCAATAATATCAATTATCAATGTCAAATTATTTCAGAATACAAGATCTGGAGAAAAAAGTGGCTGATTTACTTTTATTACACTTTTTATACTATTGTTGGTTATTTTCAGTACAAAGTCAAGGGAAAGTTGATGTGATTTTCATCAATTGTTTTGGTCCGAACAGAAAAAACTAAACAAGCGCGAAAAATAAAGGATATCGATTCCATCCCGAGTTAATGAGGTTTATATTTATTTTTGATAAATTACAAGCCACACTTACAAGATATTCCTAATTGCTGTTTAGATATGCGTTACTTCTTTATTCGCATAGTCGGAGAAGCTACTGCCTTTTAAAAGATTCCGGTATTCTTAAGCTACCTTCAGAAAGAACCCTGAGGAAGTACAGGTGTGTTTCTAACACACTGTAGCTAACAACCACTTACAAAAGTATTTAACAGAAATAACATGAAAAATGAAAGTGGAATCAATATTGATCTTTTAAAATCTCTGCACACTCCTGGTTCGATTGAAGACCACGATCACCAAGTTTCTGTTGTTTTTGATGAAATGTCCATTAAAGGTAACAAAGATTGAAGTTGGTTTGTGCAGTACTGACATTAGTGCTATATATACCGGTATGTAAATAAAAAAAAGAATTTGGAATAATATTACCTACAGCTTTATAGCATCCAGCAACCTCGTCACATGGCCACTGGCTCAATTTACGAAAAGGGACATGTGCACCTATTGCTACCAATATTAATAAAAATAACCATTTTATTTTCTCCTCCGTTTACATGCCAGGTGACGACGGAAATGCCCCTCCTCCTCAGCTGGTGGAAGAGCTGATCACCCATTGTGAACTGAACAACACCAACGTCATTATTGGCACGGATGCCAACTCTGATCATACTTTCTGGGGAAGTACCGACTGTAACAACAGAGGAACTGCACTCCTAGAATTTCTGATGAGTTCCATGACAGTGTGCAACACTCCAAGTCGACAGGGAATATTCCACCCACCCTTCACACTACAGAAATGTTCGAAATACCACCTGGGACAAGTATGTAGTTCATCTGGACACGTCTCTCTCCGGGATTCCTCATAAGCTTCCGAAGTACTCCATGGTAGTGGAGGAGGGAGCTATCTCATCTGCGTTTGAGTGTTCATGCCGCCTGGTAATGAGATCCTCGACTCGCTGACAGAGCTGGTGGTCTGCAGAGCTAACTTCATTGCGAAAGTTGGCAAAGCGCTCACACAAGAAAGCTCCAAATCTGCTTCAGATTGGAGTGCCCGAAGGAAGCAACTCGAGCCTACAAAGCGAAGATTCGATCAAGCAAACGTGCCTCACGCCGCAAGTTCTGCAGCGCGAAGTAACCAACCTTCCAGCAGCCATGCGCCTTCATCGTGTACTGAAAGGTTCGAAGTCACACCAAATAGGGTCGCTGCGCAAACGAAATGGGGAGTTGACCTCCACACCTGGTGAAGCGCTAAACGTCCCTTCACACTACAGAAATGTTCACGCTGCCTCAGGTAGCCCATGACTCGCAGGAGGAGGCGTTAACTGCTATGGAGAGCGAAACAACCGCTGCTCGAAAAAAGTGAGCTTATCCCAGCCCTGATGACGTAAGGAACACTAGAGCCAAGTCGGCTAGCGTCGGTGAGAAGAAACTACCGGTAAACTGCCCAAAGTGCAATATGGAAGGACTCACCACAGAACAATCAGAAAGTTACTTCTGCTGGGCCCACAGAACAATCAGAAAGTTACTTCTGCTGGGCCAGCAACGAATTTTTGATATCCAAAGTGTGCTGCGGAAGCGACCTATTCCTCACAAGCTTCGATAGTGAAACAACTGCATGTCCAGTATGCAAGGAAACTATGCTACTGATGCCGTGCTGTAAAACGGTACAACCGGAAGATGGAGCATACGAATGTGCGAACTGCCAAAGGTACTCCACACATTAAATGCAATCAATTTAACGATTTTCTTGGTAAACCCTTAGGTAAAGCTTGCACTAACGCTAAACGCAATTCCAGTATGCAAGGAAACTATGCTACTGATGCCGTGTTGTAAAACGGTACAACCAGAATACAGGTTGGAAGATGGAGCATACGAATGTGCGAACTGCCAAAGGTACTCCTCACATTAAATGCAATCAATGTAACGATTTTCTTGGTAAACCCTTAAGTAAAGCTTGCACTAACGCTAAATGCAAATGTCGCCTAATCCACTGCGACTGCGGAAAAAGGTATATCAAGGAAATAGAGCCGCAAACATCATTTAAATGTAGCTGTGGTTTCGAATATGAACACGATGTTGATATTGGTGTTAGAAAACTTTAATAACAACTTTCCAATGACTGTAAATTTTGCAACCTTTAATGTAGCAGGCCTAAGAAACGACAAAAAACGTAAACTATTTTTCGCTATTTACAAAACAAACGATACTGTAACTTTTTTTACAAGAAACGCACATTGCTCGAGAGAGAAAAAAAACTGGGAAATGGAGTGGCAAGGGGAAATTCTGTGGGCCAACGGTACCAACAACAGTAGGGGGTAGCAATACTGTTTTTATTGCAAATGTAACAAAAATGAAGATATGTGCTGGATTAGACATTGATTATTCAAAATATTTTAATGAAGTTGTTCTACATTCAATGAAGTGTAAACCAACACCATTTGGTGAGAAGGTTTTTAGCAAAAAGGTATAGTTTCAGTTTAGTAAGGATCTTTCAGGGATGTTTTATGCCTTTATCAAATATTACAACACAACAAAAAATTGCAAGGATAGATTCATTTTAGAATATAGAAAAAAGACCCATAATTTGCATTAAATTGATGTTTTTATAGGAGTACAAAAAATTGCAAGGATAGATTCATTTTAGAATATAGAAAAAAGACCCATAATTTGCATTAAATTGATGTTTTTATAGGAGTACCTGTTGTTCATGGTATTGATAATCACTGCGGGAGCTGTGTTGCCATGAATGCTAAGTTAAGAAAGAAAAAACAGGACAAGGAAAGTTATGAGAATCAAACCAAGAACATACCTTTGAAAAGGATTTCAAGTTCGAATTTGTCCAATAGAATAAAATATACAATTAAAGAAAAAAATATGATGTTAGTACTGTATATATATATATATATCAATAATATCAATTATCAATGTATATCAATAATATCAATTATCAATGTCAAATTATTTCAGAATACAAGATCTGGAGAAAAAAGTGGCTGATTTACTTTTATTACACTTTTTATACTATTGTTGGTTATTTTCAGTACAAAGTCAAGGGAAAGTTGATGTGATTTTCATCAATTGTTTTGGTCCGAACAGAAAAAAACTAAACAAGCGCGAAAAATAAAGGATATCGATTCCATCCCGAGTTAATGAGGTTTATATTTATTTTTGATAAATTACAAGCCACACTTACAAGATATTCCTAATTGCTGTTTAGATATGCGTTACTTCTTTATTCGCATAGTCGGAGAAGCTACTGCCTTTTAAAAGATTCCGGTATTCTTAAGCTACCTTCAGAAAGAACCCTGAGGAAGTACAGGTGTGTTTCTAACACACTGTAGCTAACAACCACTTACAAAAGTATTTAACAGAAATAACATGAAAAATGAAAGTGGAATCAATATTGATCTTTTAAAATCTCTGCACACTCCTGGTTCGATTGAAGACCACGATCACCAAGTTTCTGTTGTTTTTGATGAAATGTCCATTAAAGGTAACAAAGATTGAAGTTGGTTTGTGCAGTACTGACATTAGTGCTATATATACCGGTATGTAAATAAAAAAAAGAATTTGGAATAATATTACCTACAGCTTTATAGCATCCAGCAACCTCGTCACATGGCCACTGGCTCAATTTACGAAAAGGGACATGTGCACCTATTGCTACCAATATTAATAAAAATAACCATTTTATTTTCTCCTCCGTTTACATGCCAGGTGACGACGGAAATGCCCCTCCTCCTCAGCTGGTGGAAGAGCTGATCACCCATTGTGAACTGAACAACACCAACGTCATTATTGGCACGGATGCCAACTCTGATCATACTTTCTGGGGAAGTACCGACTGTAACAACAGAGGAACTGCACTCCTAGAATTTCTGATGAGTTCCATGACAGTGTGCAACACTCCAAGTCGACAGGGAATATTCCACCCACCCTTCACACTACAGAAATGTTCGAAATACCACCTGGGACAAGTATGTAGTTCATCTGGACACGTCTCTCTCCGGGATTCCTCATAAGCTTCCGAAGTACTCCATGGTAGTGGAGGAGGGAGCTATCTCATCTGCGTTTGAGTGTTCATGCCGCCTGGTAATGAGATCCTCGACTCGCTGACAGAGCTGGTGGTCTGCAGAGCTAACTTCATTGCGAAAGTTGGCAAAGCGCTCACACAAGAAAGCTCCAAATCTGCTTCAGATTGGAGTGCCCGAAGGAAGCAACTCGAGCCTACAAAGCGAAGATTCGATCAAGCAAACGTGCCTCACGCCGCAAGTTCTGCAGCGCGAAGTAACCAACCTTCCAGCAGCCATGCGCCTTCATCGTGTACTGAAAGGTTCGAAGTCACACCAAATAGGGTCGCTGCGCAAACGAAATGGGGAGTTGACCTCCACACCTGGTGAAGCGCTAAACGTCCCTTCACACTACAGAAATGTTCACGCTGCCTCAGGTAGCCCATGACTCGCAGGAGGAGGCGTTAACTGCTATGGAGAGCGAAACAACCGCTGCTCGAAAAAAGTGAGCTTATCCCCCAGCCCTGATGACGTAAGGAACACTAGAGCCAAGTCGGCTAGCGTCGGTGAGAAGAAACTACCGGTAAACTGCCCAAAGTGCAATATGGAAGGACTCACCACAGAACAATCAGAAAGTTACTTCTGCTGGGCCCACAGAACAATCAGAAAGTTACTTCTGCTGGGCCAGCAACGAATTTTTGATATCCAAAGTGTGCTGCGGAAGCGACCTATTCCTCACAAGCTTCGATAGTGAAACAACTGCATGTCCAGTATGCAAGGAAACTATGCTACTGATGCCGTGCTGTAAAACGGTACAACCGGAAGATGGAGCATACGAATGTGCGAACTGCCAAAGGTACTCCACACATTAAATGCAATCAATTTAACGATTTTCTTGGTAAACCCTTAGGTAAAGCTTGCACTAACGCTAAACGCAATTCCAGTATGCAAGGAAACTATGCTACTGATGCCGTGTTGTAAAACGGTACAACCAGAATACAGGTTGGAAGATGGAGCATACGAATGTGCGAACTGCCAAAGGTACTCCTCACATTAAATGCAATCAATGTAACGATTTTCTTGGTAAACCCTTAAGTAAAGCTTGCACTAACGCTAAATGCAAATGTCGCCTAATCCACTGCGACTGCGGAAAAAGGTATATCAAGGAAATAGAGCCGCAAACATCATTTAAATGTAGCTGTGGTTTCGAATATGAACACGATGTTGATATTGGTGTTAGAAAACTTTAATAACAACTTTCCAATGACTGTAAATTTTGCAACCTTTAATGTAGCAGGCCTAAGAAACGACAAAAAACGTAAACTATTTTTCGCTATTTACAAAACAAACGATACTGTAACTTTTTTTACAAGAAACGCACATTGCTCGAGAGAGAAAAAAAACTGGGAAATGGAGTGGCAAGGGGCCAACGGTACCAACAACAGTAGGGGGGTAGCAATACCGCTAAATGCAAATGTCGCCTAATCCACTGCGACTGCGGAAAAAGGTATATCAAGGAAATAGAGCCGCAAACATCATTTAAATGTAGCTGTGGTTTCGAATATGAACACGATGTTGATATTGGTGTTAGAAAACTTTAATAACAACTTTCCAATGACTGTAAATTTTGCAACCTTTAATGTAGCAGGCCTAAGAAACGACAAAAAACGTAAACTATTTTTCGCTATTTACAAAACAAACGATACTGTAACTTTTTTTACAAGAAACGCACATTGCTCGAGAGAGAAAAAAAACTGGGAAATGGAGTGGCAAGGGGCCAACGGTACCCCACTGTTTTTATTGCAAATGTAACAAAAATGAAGATATGTGCTGGATTAGACATTGATTATTCAAAATATTTTAATGAAGTTGTTCTACATTCAATGAAGTGTAAACCAACACCATTTGGTGAGAAGGTTTTTAGCAAAAAGGTATAGTTTCAGTTTAGTAAGGATCTTTCAGGGATGTTTTATGCCTTTATCAAATATTACAACACAACAAAAAATTGCAAGGATAGATTCATTTTAGAATATAGAAAAAAGACCCATAATTTGCATTAAATTGATGTTTTTATAGGAGTACAAAAAATTGCAAGGATAGATTCATTTTAGAATATAGAAAAAAGACCCATAATTTGCATTAAATTGATGTTTTTATAGGAGTACCTGTTGTTCATGGTATTGATAATCACTGCGGGAGCTGTGTTGCCATGAATGCTAAGTTAAGAAAGAAAAAACAGGACAAGGAAAGTTATGAGAATCAAACCAAGAACATACCTTTGAAAAGGATTTCAAGTTCGAATTTGTCCAATAGAATAAAATATACAATTAAAGAAAAAAATATGATGTTAGTACTGTATATATATATATATATATCAATAATATCAATTATCAATGTATATCAATAATATCAATTATCAATGTCAAATTATTTCAGAATACAAGATCTGGAGAAAAAAGTGGCTGATTTACTTTTATTACACTTTTTATACTATTGTTGGTTATTTTCAGTACAAAGTCAAGGGAAAGTTGATGTGATTTTCATCAATTGTTTTGGTCCGAACAGAAAAAACTAAACAAGCGCGAAAAATAAAGGATATCGATTCCATCCCGAGTTAATGAGGTTTATATTTATTTTTGATAAATTACAAGCCACACTTACAAGATATTCCTAATTGCTGTTTAGATATGCGTTACTTCTTTATTCGCATAGTCGGAGAAGCTACTGCCTTTTAAAAGATTCCGGTATTCTTAAGCTACCTTCAGAAAGAACCCTGAGGAAGTACAGGTGTGTTTCTAACACACTGTAGCTAACAACCACTTACAAAAGTATTTAACAGAAATAACATGAAAAATGAAAGTGGAATCAATATTGATCTTTTAAAATCTCTGCACACTCCTGGTTCGATTGAAGACCACGATCACCAAGTTTCTGTTGTTTTTGATGAAATGTCCATTAAAGGTAACAAAGATTGAAGTTGGTTTGTGCAGTACTGACATTAGTGCTATATATACCGGTATGTAAATAAAAAAAAGAATTTGGAATAATATTACCTACAGCTTTATAGCATCCAGCAACCTCGTCACATGGCCACTGGCTCAATTTACGAAAAGGGACATGTGCACCTATTGCTACCAATATTAATAAAAATAACCATTTTATTTTCTCCTCCGTTTACATGCCAGGTGACGACGGAAATGCCCCTCCTCCTCAGCTGGTGGAAGAGCTGATCACCCATTGTGAACTGAACAACACCAACGTCATTATTGGCACGGATGCCAACTCTGATCATACTTTCTGGGGAAGTACCGACTGTAACAACAGAGGAACTGCACTCCTAGAATTTCTGATGAGTTCCATGACAGTGTGCAACACTCCAAGTCGACAGGGAATATTCCACCCACCCTTCACACTACAGAAATGTTCGAAATACCACCTGGGACAAGTATGTAGTTCATCTGGACACGTCTCTCTCCGGGATTCCTCATAAGCTTCCGAAGTACTCCATGGTAGTGGAGGGAGCTATCTCATCTGCGTTTGAGTGTTCATGCCGCCTGGTAATGAGATCCTCGACTCGCTGACAGAGCTGGTGGTCTGCAGAGCTAACTTCATTGCGAAAGTTGGCAAAGCGCTCACACAAGAAAGCTCCAAATCTGCTTCAGATTGGAGTGCCCGAAGGAAGCAACTCGAGCCTACAAAGCGAAGATTCGATCAAGCAAACGTGCCTCACGCCGCAAGTTCTGCAGCGCGAAGTAACCAACCTTCCAGCAGCCATGCGCCTTCATCGTGTACTGAAAGGTTCGAAGTCACACCAAATAGGGTCGCTGCGCAAACGAAATGGGGAGTTGACCTCCACACCTGGTGAAGCGCTAAACGTCCCTGCACACTACAGAAATGTTCGAAATACCACCTGGGACAAGTATGTAGTTCATCTGAACACGTCTCTCTCCGGGATTCCTCATAAGCTTCCGAAGTACTCCATGGTAGTGGAGGGAGCTATCTCATCTGCGTTTGAGTGTTCATGCCGCCTGGTAATGAGATCCTCAACTCGCTGACAGAGCTGGTGGTCTGCAGAGCTAACTTTATTGCGAAAGTTGACAAAGCGCTCACACAAGAAAGCTCCAAATCTGCTTCAGATTGGAGTGCCCGAAGGAAGCAACTCGAGCCTACAAAGCGAAGATTCGATCAAGCAAACGTGCCTCACGCCGCAAGTTCTGCAGCGAAGTAACCAACCTTCCAGCAGCCATGCGCCTTCATCGTGTACTGAAAGGTTCGAAGTCACACCAAATAGGGTCGCTGCGCAAACGAAATGGGGAGTTTACCTCCACACCTGGTGAAGCGCTAAACGTCCTGTTTGATGCACACTTCCCGGATGATGTGAACATCTCCCATCGACATCAGCACACTGATCCTTCACTTGTGTTGGAGGATAACGAACTTGAAACAAGAATTGTCACCGAAAATCGAGTGAAAGAAGCGATCAAATCATTTGATCCTTACAAAAGTGCAGGCCTGGGGATAAGACATACCCTGTTTTACTACAGAGAGGAATCGACATCCTGGTACCCCACCTCAAAAACCTATATTCATCTTCACTGAAAATAGGTCATGTCCCATCACGATGGAATGAAGCCAAAGTAGTCTTCCCTTACAAACCAGGAAAAGAAGACTACAATTCAGCCAAATCCTATCGCCCACTTAGCCTCACCTCCTTTCTCCTGAAAGGGCTGGAAAGGCTAATATATTGGTATCTACAGGCAGGTCCCCTTCGCGACTACCCCCTTCACGAATACCAATATGCTTAGTCTCGTCAGAGAATTCACTACATACAGTGACCACTAAATTTGAGAAGGCTGTTTTCAACGGCCAATTTGGTCTTGGGATCTTTTCAGACATTGAAGGTGCTTTCTCTAACGCAACTCTCGAATCTATGATTGAACCTGTACGGTCTCGTCATGTGCATAGGAAAGTCATACGATGGATATCCAACATGCCCCTCAACCGCGTGGCAACTGCAGAGATCCATGGTCACACGGAAGTCAAGCGTGTAACAAAAGGATGCCCACATGGTGGTATACTATCTCCAATCCTGTGGAACCTAGTTGTTGACACCCTCTTACTTCAATTCACCTTAAAAGATGCTGCGAAAGTACAGGCATATGCGGATGATGTCTGCATAACTGTCACAGGACCGGTATCTAGTGTTGTAGGTGACATCGACCAATCGGCACTTAAACGTCTCGAGAAATGGGCAAAAACTAACTACATGACTTTTGCCCCAGCAAATACGGTGGTTGTCATTTTCACCAAGCGGCGTAAGTGGTCTATAAAGCCACTAACGCTAAACAATGAACTACAAGCTGTTCAGTGAGGTCAAATACCTTGGCATCACTCTGGATTCAGCACTAACATGGAAACCCCACTGTATCAACCGCATCAAGACTGCGACTATGTCACTAGCTCAATGCCGCCGCTGGGGCCTGAATCCTAAGTCCATGATGTGGCTTTACTGCCAAGTTGTACGACCAATGCTGCCTGCATGGTGTGGGTCAGAGCAACGTTTAGCACTACCCTGCAGGAAAAACTCAGAAAGTGCCAGCGACTGGCATGAAATAACCCCTACAAGAGCATTAGAGGCACTTCTCAACCTTCCTCTCTTGCATCTTCATCTACAAGGCAACGCGGTCTACATACCCCATCGCCTGAAGACACTGCGGCAATGGGATAGGTGGAGATTACTACACTTCACACAATGAACGGCACACATACATCTGTAACCGGATATCAAAGAAGATCAAATCCCTTTCACTTCCTTGCGACAGATGTATCCCCTCACTGCACTTCGATCACAGTTTCCGAACCGTAATTGAAGATCGCAGCACTTTTAAGCCACCAGATCCTCACCAGTCTGACGGAATAATCTGTTACACAGATAGATCCAAGACGGTTAATGGAACGGGATCCAGGCTGGGGGGATTAAGGCTCTGTCGAACCTTAGAATCAACAGCCTACTCGTACGTGATACATCATGGTATGCCTTACAACAACTGGCAACTGGAAATCACGTACGATTACACTGGATACCTGGTCATTCGGACCATTTGGGGAACAAGCTCGTTATGGTTCCAGTAACACATTCTATGGCCCAGAGCCAGGTTTACCTATGCGACAGATGTATCCCCTCACTGCACTTCGATCACAGTTTCCGAACCATAATTGAAGATAGCAGCACTTTTAAGCCACCAGACCCTCACCAGTCTGACGGAATAGTCTGTTACACAGATGGATCCAAGGATCTAAGGTTACCTGATCACGAGGTGCACCGAGATTAAACAAGTTTCAGTAAGCCTCGGATCATACCCTTCAGTATTCCAAACAGAGATCCTAGTAATTAACATGGTTGCCAAAGAACTGCTGTATGATGGTACTGATAGAAAATCTGTCAACATTTATAGCGACAGCCAGGCTGGGATTAAGGCTCTGTCGAACCTTAGAATCAACAGCCTACTCGTACGTGATACATGGTATGCCTTCCCAACAACTGGCCAAGTGATAACAACAGGGCATGGCATGTTTGCCAGTCATCTGCATAAACTTAAAAAAAGTGAGAGACCCATCTGCCCTGTCTGTGGCGAGGAAGTTGAGACATCCTTTCATTATGTTGGCATCAACTGGAAATCACATACGACTACACTGGTACCTGGTCATTCAGACCATTTGGGGGACGAGCTTGCTGACAAGCTAGCTCGTGATGGTTCCAGTAACACATTCTATGGCCCAGAGCCAGGTTTACCTATCCCCACTAGACGATGTAAATCGGATCTGGCTCTTTGGGTCCTAGCCAACCACCAAGAAGAATGGACAAAACATGACGGCTGCAGGCAGACGAAGGAGTATAGGAGAAACAATAGCAGGTGTTTTTCCGAACAACTCCTGAAGCTGCCAAGGTAAACGTTACGTTCCATTCTTCAAGTGATAACAGGGCATGGCATGTTTGCCAGTCATCTACATAAACTTAAAAAAGTGAGAGTCCCATCTGCCCTGTCTGTGGCGAGGAAGTTGAGACATCCTTTCATTATGTTGGCATATGCGAACGCAATTCGGGAGCATCTAAACTTGACCGAGCTGTCAAGGGAAGATCTCCCATCCATCACCATTAAAGCTCTTGTCGCCTACCTTCGGGAAGCGCCAGGCTCCTTAAACTGGGAAGGTCCATGCAGTAGCACCCCGGGTGTTGGGGTAATGGGTCAATTATGGCCTAAATCCTAGGGCCCATGGCGTGCCACGCTGCGGGACCTCACCCACATAGAATAGAACCTCAAATGTGTGTTGCAAGGTTAGAGAATTCGTAGAGTTGTCAATATTTTAAAGCTCAGCGAACCCAAACAATCTCGTATGACCACATTCTCACGAACTGTATACAATGTAATTTAACGTTATTTTACATTTAAAATCACAATAATTTAGTTACGAACTCACTTTTCATTTCATCCAATGCCACGAATCCAATTAATTGATCGGATTCTTTTGCTACACGCTCTATTTCGGTGATAGCTATTTGGTTTAAACCTGTCTTAGCAGGAATACAATTTCTGCAATGTTTTGAAAATATCTTGTGAACAACAAAATACATATACAAACAAATTACATATGTACATACGATACAGCCATTCATACCTGTTACTTTTAATAGTTGACACTGAAGGAAGAGTTAAACATTGCTTTGTCTGATGTGTTCATAAGCAGCTGGTGAACGACAAAACAGTTCAATTGCCCACCTAATCACATCAGGATGATATCTCCTTGCATAGACTGAAGCTGAGGCATTTTGAATTTGGTTTTGGTAAAACATTTTTTGCCATTCACCGAGATTGTGTAATTCTTTATCAAAAACAACCTGCAAAAAAATGAAGGGGATGTTGTAAATTATGGAGATTGTCTAGAAACAAACAAATATGAAACCCACTTTAATGGTGTCATGCACTTCCTTGTTTACTTCCACAACATCGTTTCTGCTGAAGCCACTGTAATTTAAACACCCCTGACAGACAGGAACTTCATTACTGTAAATTATGGAGATTGTTTAGAAACAAACAAATATGGGAAACCCACTTTAATGGTGTCATGCACTTCCTTGTTTACTTCCACAACATCGTTTCTGCTGAAGCCACTACTGTAATTTAAACACCCCTGACAGACAGGAACTTCATTACTGTAAATTTTGGATTTTTCATCGGCTTCTTTTATTCCACAACATAGAATAAGTTTTTCTGCTTCACCTAATTAGGTTAAATGTATTGAATTGTGACTTTAGCAGCATGTTTAAGGAATACAAGAACTACTAACGGAGTAAGCTGCACAGTGTGTCATATTGTCCATTTCCAATACTAAACTTAGTTGTAGGGACGGACAGTCCATCCACAGAGGGCTAGTGGGGATACTGCAGCATCAGCATTAAATTCAATTCTGAAAGTACATTATATAGAAATATTCTTAATGTTTTAAGCATCTTCCTTATTCAGACCATATGGAACATATAAATCATAAGTAACAGACTAACCTGATACGGAGCAACAAAAAATCTGGTTCTTTGAATTCGGCTATAAACTTAGACCGCCAGGTATAAAAAGCGCCTGAGGCACGGCGCCGGACAAAAAAAATAATAATAACACGCTGAGTGAGTAGCCAAGACAATTTAAATTTAATTACATTTGGAAAACTACCTTTAATGTTCTCTCTGACAATATCATTTGTGACTTCTGCAAATCCTGTATGCACTGATGATGTCTGATTTTTAAAACTACTTGTCTAATGGCTGGTTCTTTCCTGGGTGAGTGACTGCGAACTGTGGACTTTAGCAAATTTTTTTATGGTTTAGCACCAAGCTTCAGCTGTTTTCTAGAGCCTTTCATTACTACATCCTTGGTCGAAAAGTGCCTCTCACATATAGCTGCGCTAAAATTCAACTTTTTAATAGATACAGTTAAATAAAAAGTAAACGAAAAAAGCAAACTTACGTCTCTTTTAGTAACATTTGTTTTTATAACATCTCCTTTTTTCACATCTCGAACTGACAACATTGTCTGCGACTCTCGATTCATCTGCAGTTTTTGCCAGATCCGGACGTCGAACCGTAAATAAGGAGACACTATCATTTCCACTACTTTTAGATTTTAAGTAACTATTGAGGCAGCCAGGAACGGAGCCATTCTAGATTTTAACAAAAAATATAACAATACAGATACAGCGCGTATAACTCAAATTTGTGTTCACAAACAAACAGAGTCACTGAAACGAAACAAAAATATGACACGTCATATTAAAACAATTAAATATAGATGACTATCCATCCATAAGGTATCTATGATGAAACGAGAAACAATTTGAAAAATCGAACCGACTTGACCCGACTAGCAGCAACTCCATATGCCATTGCCATTTGCATACAAGATACGTCATAATGCCAGTCAAAGGAAGCGTAAAAATCAAGTAATGAAGGTACGCAGGCAACACATTTAGACTTCAGCGAAAGTGTTCAAACATTATATTATTACGCCACCGATATTGGCCCGATTTTAAAGATCAAAACGGCATCGTGTTCGTCTTGATTGCCCTCTTCCGATGATATAAAGAACGTGCGTGTAGTGTACGCCCAGCCGTTCTCGGTACACGGCCGTCCAAAGCGAGGCACCTAGATTTCGTTTATATTCTTTACATGTCGAACAGTGTTTACATATTTACTTAATATTCAACTTATATTCTGAAAAGCAAAAACAGCAATTTAGTTAAAATTGCACAGTCATATTTTTGCTATATTTCAGCGAACAATGAATGATGTTCGAGGTTAATAATCATCATCCATTTACAGATACGCATACTGGAGATATTGGTTCACAAACATCCCTGTTACGGAGAAGCTGGTTACGGATACGCAGACAGGTTATGCCGAAACGAAACATGTGTATTTCATTTCGTTGGGGCTGCAAAGCAGAAATGTGCAATGCGCGCTTTTGTTTTGCTGCATGCAACCACGATTCTCTCGTTATTGAAGACGATTTATTTCTACATGTGTATTTCATTTCGTTGGTTTGAGCTGCGAAGAAGAAATGTGCAATGCGCGCTTTTGTTTTGCTGCATGCAACCACGATTCTCTCGTCATTGAAGACGATTTCTGACTCCCCAAAGTATTGGGTGTGACTGTCTTTATCTCGAACTTCTTTACACTGACCGCAGATGGTTGGCATCGTTCGAGGTTTATTTCTGCGGACTGGTCGGCCTATGGTCTGCACTAGGATACTCCGAGGGGTCGGTGGCATCTAGATGAAGGAGCTTGCACCTCTTCTTCCACGACTGTTGTCCGTGCCTGAGATGATTCCGGCAATAATACTAAAGGCATGGGAAGCAGCTTTTCTGTGAACACCTGGCTGGTTAACCTCGCCACCGGGAGCTTCAGCTGCTACAGTTGGCGCGAAGAGTCGAACGCCTTGCACGACAGTTGCCACCTCCTGCTCTTTTTCTATGCGGTTCCACCACTGCTTCAGTGTAGTCTGGTTGACAGAAACCAATTGCATTTTAGTGTTGTTCATCACCAGCTGTGAAGAGATAACAGAAGTACGGATTTTGAATCAAGCATCCGTTCTGTCTTCGAGCTGGGATAACGTTCACAAAGCCGTCGCATGATGCAATCAGAGTAGCAGGATACAATCGGGCCACTGAGCCGGTTTTCTAACGCTAAAAAATATACCCTGCGCAGGCTGTCGAGTCCTGCGATGCCGGACGTTGTGCTGGGGTTACCTTTCTGAGTCGTGAAAATCACCTGACTCAGCTTGGTTCGATGTCGCCGCGCAAACTGAGTGGGATCCTGTCGTAATCGGACAGGTTATTTCACAAACGAACAATGTGCTCTGCATGACAAGTGCTGATTGACAGGTTATTTCACAAACGAACAATGTGCTCTGCATGACAAGTGCTGATTGCTTCGGATTGCTCAGCGCACAGCTCCACCAGGTAGTCGGCAAGTCGCTCGACCTTTTCGTAATGGCCAATAGAAATCACCAGGCCTTGTCGCGTATCTTCTTTGGTTTGGACGCACTTATGTTTACAAGATACGTCATAATGCCAGTCAATAAAGAAAAAATATTTCTACGTTTACCTCCAAATTGATTGATAAATTTAATCTTGGTTTGGACGCACTTATGTTTACAAGATACGTCATAATGCCAGTCAATAAAGAAAAAATATTTCTACGTTTACCTCCAAATTGATTGATAAATTTAATCAGAAAGAAACCCCTGTCTTGCCCCACCCTACTAACTTATTATTCAGCCGACAGAGCCTCCATTGGCGGGGGCCCAATCTGCCAAGGGCAAGAGGCCTCATCCACGACCACACCTCAACTTCTTTTAAATTGTTCTGTCGAATCTTTCTTCTGTTGATACGCCCTTTATTGACTTGCAATGAATTTCCTATGCGAGGTGAAACGCTCGAAGCATTTCAAATTCTGAAGAAAAACCTCTGGTTAAGGCAAGTCTATGTGCTATTCGCCATGACGTCCCATTTAAAGTAGAAACGGACGCTTCGGAATACTCGATAGCAGCTATTTTATCGCAAGGAGGACGTCCAGTAGCTTATTTCTCTCGCACGCTGAACCGGTGCGAACATAATTATCCTGCCGTGGAGAAAGAAGCACTCGCTATCATTGAAGCAATTCGGAAGTGGTCGCAATTTTTAAAAGGGAGGTTCTTCACCTTAATTACTGATCAACGCTCAGTGTGCTATATGTTCGACCAAAAGAATTGAGGAAAGATTAAGAACATTAAAATTCCAGCATGGCGTCTTGAATTAGCTCAAATGAATTACTCTATTATTCATCGACCAGGTAGAAATCATGTGGCACCCGACGCAATGTCAAGAATATGTTCATCGGTTGCTTCTCCAATAAACTTACACACTCTCCACGTCCAGCTTGGCCATCCAGGTATATCACGACTTAACCATTTTATTCGAAATCACAACCTGCCCTTCACTACGGAGGAAGTTAAATGTATTGTGCAGCGTTGTCGCACGTGTGCGAAGGTGAAGCCGAGATTCTACCATCCAACACCTCAATCATTGGTTAGCTACAAGCCCATGGGAGCGATTGTCCATGGATTTTAAAGGACCGGTTCGGGGTCGTAACCCCTATCCCTTAGTAATCATAGATGAGTATAGTAGATACCCGTTTGTTTTTCCATGTTCCTCTATGGCAACCAATATTGTTAAGGAATGCCTTGGTAAACTATTTTGTATTTTTGGTTATCCTTCTTATTTACATAGTGATCGAGGATCGTCATTCATGAGCAGCGACCTGAAACAATTCCTCATAGAGCGTGGCACCGCATCAAGCCACTCTACCCCATATCATCCGCAAGGTAACAGCCAGTGTGAAAGAGCGAACCAGACAATCTGGAGGACCGTGAAGCTTCTTCTACACAGTCAATGTTGGCCTGAAGTGAGATGGGAGACTGTATTAGACAACGCGCTCCATGCAATCCGGCGTGCACTGCTACGAACAAAACGCCCCACGAGCGTATGTTCAAACACGCACGCAAATCGATGTCCGGAACTACGGTCCCATCTTGGCTACTATCGAAAAGTACAAGTACTACTTAGGCGACATGTACGAAAACAAAGGAGATCCCGGTTCTACTACTTGATATGAATCCTACATATGCTCGCGTACAACATCCAAATGGGAGAGAAGACACTGTTTCTGATTTGGCACCTCTCCCAGGCAGAAGAAGTTGCTGTTGTAGATCCTCTGGATATTCCCGTAATAGATCCTCCTAATTCTACAGAAGAAATTCCACCAACAGAGACTTCGCCAATTCGCGACACCAGTCCAAACACAGACGAGAGACAATCTGAACCATCTTCGAGTTCGCCCAATATCTCTCGTTCCCCTATTTTACGCCGTTCCACTCGAATTAAAATGCCTCCCTCTGTTAATATATTATATTATTTCTATATCGCTGCGCCTTCTTCCTACGTCATCCGTCTTTCATTCGTCTCGTCTGACCTTTCATTCTAAGCAGCGCATGGTCGGAGTATGTTGTGTTTTGTATATCGAGAACTATGTTGCATTAACTGTGAACTATGTTAACTATTACTTAAATGTGTTACAGCTTACCTAAGTTAATTGGAATAAAACCAGAGACCTACTTTGAATAGTCTCCTAAATAGTTTACGACAGTATTATTTTGAATTTCAGACAGCGAGAAACTCTTTATTTCAATTAAGGCCATCTGGTACGAATGGACATGATATATTATGAAATCATATTTTACAACTGTATGAAACTGAAAAAGGGTCACCACACGGTTGTCTGAAGCTCACGTCAAACTTAATCCATTTTCTAAAGTATGTACTTCAGAATTGTTATCACATGTTAAGTGGGCAACCTTTAATGTTTGATTTCTTATAGATGAAAGTTGGATTGGCAAAAGACACATTAAGTTGGAAAGTTGGACAATGTCTAAAATTAATGCCAAATGCTGAAGGTACAGCAAACTATGTGTTAATGTTTGACAGGTATGTTGCTAGTATTTCATTCTTGTGTGTGCTACATAAGCACTGATATTATTGATATTACGCCACTAAATGAACCACATATGTCCCTACATTTCAATTAAAATTTCTACTTGTTGCAACTTACAGTATTAGTGTGTTGTTGTGAATGCTTGATATTCCTTAACTCTTTGTACGACAGGTGGTTTGATATAATTAACTGTGTAGCCGACACGCTACACCGGAAAAACACCGGAAAAATTAACTAAAAAATAAATTAACAAGAGGCTTCCATCGGAACAACTTTAATCCCCAGCCAACGATATTAACAACAATGACAGCACGCGACCGAGAACTAAGTAGTAAAAACAAATCAACCTTCGGGTATAAGGGAGGGAAATCAAGGGGTATTTCAAACGGTCGTTGACGCAGAGTGTAGGGGTAGGTGGGTATTAACGTTTTCCAATTGTGAGGCCTTTCAAATAACAATTTCTATTCCTAGCCCCTTATTCAAATAGAAAATAAAGAATGGTTAAAAATAGGAACTGAACTTAAAACAGCATGAACGTGTAGAGGTAACTTAAAATAACATAAAGCGTGGACGGAGACGTGCACTGTGCAGCCGTCGTTAAATAGAACTGAGGACGAACAAAGTCAAATATACACACGAGACGAAAATCAACCATGCATACGAAACAAAGGAGAAAATAATCGGGCTGGCATAGGAAAACAATGGGGAGTAAATAAACAACAACTTAGGGCGACACTGTACATTACACACCGGCCCCAAAAGATATCTGTCACAGAATCATTTTCAATTCAATAATGTACAGTGGAGTCCACTTTCGTCCATATCAATAATGGGTCTTTTACCCGTAGCAATAACCGATCAATGGGCCATTTCCCCATAGCAAGCGCTCGTGCATACGCAGCGCGTTCAATTTAGTCGGTTTGTTCGACTCTTCTGCCCAAGGCAGGTATATGCACGTGTATTCGTGACATTCTCACGCACGTCAACTTTGCAAGTCTTCTGCTTGCCATTACAATAGGGTACCGGGTGTATGCATGTGCGAAACCAATTAATTTTAACCTCCAACCCAAGGCTTAAACGAAGCCCGCGAGAAACAGCGGTAGTACCTCAAAAATAAACTTTATCAAAAGGACGGGCGCGCAGCAAAAATAACATTGACAAAAGTATTACAACACAAGCACAAACGCGATCCAAACGACCGAGGACGAATCTGGCTGACTATGCAGCCTCCAACAAACACAGTTTTCGCACATCGCGAATTAAATAAGTTCCAATTCCCGTTCGTATCTTCGTCCGTCGCACTATTCCTTCTTGGTCAGGGAAGACTTCAATAACGATCGCCTTCGACCACTGCCCACGTTTAACATGTTCATCGACAACAAGTACGACGTCGAAAACGGAAAAATTTCGTTGCGGAAGAAGCCATTTCTGTCGCTGTTGTAGCAAGGGTAGAGATACTGCTTCGTCCACTGTCTCCTAAATCGATCAGCCAAATGTTGAACAGCTCTTCACGACTTGCGGTACCCGTCAGCCGCAATAAATTGACCGGGACTGTAGGACTCAGCGATACAACCGGTGAGCAAACTCATGGGTGTAGTAAGAACACGCAAGTCAAATGGGGATTGCGCCAACGCGGTAAGCGGTCTTCGATTCAAAATACCTTCCACCTCTACCATAAATGTGAGAATTGATTCATCATCGAGTGGTCGTTCGTGCGTCAACTGTCGTAAGATCTTTCGGACAGAACGTATCATTCTCTCTCACACTCCACCTTGGTGGATTGCGGCGGGTGGGTTGAACTCCCAATCAATGCCTCGTTGGAGCATACATTCGTGTATCTGCGCCTGATTCCATTTTGATACGAAATCTCTTGATTCCTTGTTGGCACCTACGAAATTCAAACCATTGTCACTGAACAACTTCTTTGTTGAACCCTCACGACGACAGAGGAATCGACTCGAAGCCTGTATGAACGAGCTTGTGTCCAGAGAATGAGCAACTTCAATGTGGATGGCACGTGAAGCCATGCACGTAAACACGCAACCATATCGTTTCAGCGTATTTCTGCCGGATTTTAGAGGGAAAGGACCCATGTAAACTCCAGTGTTGGTGAATGGAGGATTGCCAGGTGTAATACGGGGTGTGTTTACCGACTTTCGCTTTCCACAGCCGACATGCCCTACAACTAGCAATGTAATGGCGAACGCTCGACAAACCATGTACGACCCAAAACTTCTCACGGACAGCGGATAACACATGCTGTGCACCCGAATGTCCCTCTCTCTTATGGTAGAAATCTACCACAACACCGGGGAAGGATTATCGGAAATTTACAATCATACGGTAACAAAGAACAAGACAATCGCCCACCAACACGCAAAACACCATTCACTAAAATCGGGCGCAAACGAAACATCGGTATGTATGAATATCGTTACTTGCCTAAATCAAAAACAAAACGTAAGTTTCGTTACATTTCTACACTACTGTAGTGGGTGCGGTAATGGTGGGTTTTTTACGGTCGCTCCCATCTCAACGCATCGTGGCGGGAGGTGCTGTAGATCCGTTCACGCTATCACCCATCGCAACTTAACGACCCCATAACGCTAGTTCGACAACTCATTTTATTTGCGGACAAACGAGCGGCATCAGGCTAGGGCAAACGTGAGGACCGCAAGAGAGCTCCTACTGCCCTCGCAACCCATAAAATAGGGATTTTATAGCACGAAACACATGTTCGAAGGCAGTAGCAGGTAACAACGTTTTACACTGAAAAGTGGTTGTCTGTTCGGTGAACGGGCGGACGCAGATAGTTTCCTCCCTGCCTTGTTGGAAAAACGCAAGATGTGTCGCTCAATTATAAACACAGTTACGCCAGATGAAATAGTTACGCAGCACGACTGTTTAATATACGGTCTTGATGCATCAAGTTAATTTGGAAAACTATATAGATATCTGTGCTCGTGCGTTACATTTTCTACACTACCTACCACCCCCTGGTACCTCGAGTAAATCATTACAATTCTAGCTACCCTTCTCCGGTACCGAAGTAAGATCATTACATATCTACACACTACCTACCCCCTGGTACCGAGTAAAAACATACATTTGTACACTACCTCCCCCTCTCCGGTACTGAGTAAAAACATTACATTTCTATACACTACCTACCTCCCTCCGGTACCGAGTAAAACATTACTTTCACACTCACCCACCCCCCTAGTACCGAGTAAAATCATTGCATTTCTACTCTACCTACCACCCTGGTACCGAGTAAAATCATAACATTCTACACTACCTACACCAGCAAATTTAGAGAATTAATATGAAATTGTTACTTGATTGTCCATATGTATTGCAGCACACTATCCTGTACAAAGAAGCAAAGCCGAAAGAAATACCGGAGCAAATGTAGGTCGTGTAGAGTGGAGTTAACGACGTGGTAAAAAGAATCTCTAATCCAACTTTAATAGGAAAATCCTGTTGTAGGGGACGATTCTTTAAGTGATGATGATACAATAGTGATGATCTTTAAAAAGAATCTTTAATCAAGTTTAATAGGAAAATCCTGTTGTAGGGGACGATTCTTTAAGTGATGATGATACAATAGTGATGATCGTTACTGGTGACCTTCCAAAAAGAGTCTCTAATCAACTGTAATACGAAAATCCTGTTGTAGGGGACGATTCCTTTGATACAATAGTGATTATCGTTACTGGAGACATCCCAATGGACGAACAACCTAACCGCAGCATAGATGTGAAGTCATAAAAGCATTATTGACTCAGCAAACAATTAGGAGTATTTATTTTCACTTCTTTGACTGTGTTGTCACTGCTTCTTTAAAATTTCCCTTTTTCATATTATTATTTTAATGTTTAAACCTTTGAAGTGTATACGAAAAAACAGATTAAAAACGAAAATCCAATACACCTTGAACGTCATAAATGTTTGGAGCCAACAACGGGAAATCAAGTTATCCCACACCAAAACCAGCTCCACAAAAAAAGCAAAAACTGCCAGATATGAACATTACACTGTACGGAAACAGCATTACATAGGTTTCAGAATTTAAATATCTTGGGTGAATAATTTGATAAAAGACTACACATACAAAGCAACACATAACATACATTCGAAGTAAACGCCTGCGACGAAAACTCGCTGCTGTGACGGCGACGAAAACCACAGCGCAGCACACAAACTGGAATTCGCTGTGACGGCGACGGAAACCAGAGCGCATCATACATAGGTTGTCCGAATTACAAAAGAAAAATTAGGCAATACACAGTTGTGGGGGACGGCTGAAGTTAAAGTTGTATTTTGCGAATTTACGTTCCGCAACCTCGCCACGACGCACACGCTATCTGACTCCACAAAGTGACGTCGATGTATGGATACTGTACGGCACAACTCAGTTTATTGTACGGTGAAAGTGCGGCATCGTGCTTAGAGGCAAAGTGAGACAGCGGGGTATTACAAGCCCCGTACTGCCTGGCAGTACATGAAATGTGGGGGACGGCTGAAGTTAAAGTTGTATTTCGCGAATTTACGTTCCGCAACCTCGCCACGACGCACACGCTATCTGACTCCACAAAGTGACGTCGATGTATGGATACTGTACGGCACAACTCAGTTTATTGTACGGTGAAAGTGCGGCATCGTGCTTAGAGGCAAAGTGAGACAGCGGGGTATTAAAAGCCCCGTACTGCCTGGCAGTACATGAAAGACAAAGTGAGAACAGCAGAGTAGTGCAAGCCCCGCACTGCCTGACAGTACAGGAAAGTACAAAGTTATATAACGAAAAATACGTGTAGCAAAACAATAAAACGCGACAATGACATGTGGTAGTTGTCTCGCCCGGCATACACACAACTGGGTAATTGTTTTATTATTACGATTAGAATGACGGGAAAGTAGTTGTTACGAAAGCAGCGAAACTGCATTATCCCTATACAACGTTGCTTTATTTTCAATGTTTATGCATTTATTAGTGTTAGATTTAGCTGTGTTTATACCATTCAATCTGTGCTAGAGTACAATCAACCGCTACAAATACGCCCACACCACACATAATGGTTTCAAATATACGTCTGCAAACGCGAGTATTGTTCATGTGTTCCTCATCTTGAAATTGGTTTGTCGTTATTGGCATGTTCCCGACGGTGGTAAACTTGTTGCAAGATTCGCAACTTTTTGAAAAGTGCAGGTTATCAGTACTCGAGCAGCAGATTGTCTGAAAAACAAATTGAAGAGAAAGAGTACTAATGTCATACAGATTGAATATATAAATACCATAACGAGCGAGTATATAAATACCATAACGAGCGAATATATAAATACCATAACGAGCGGATAAGATATAAAACTGGGATTTAAACGACAAATGGCTTCTGCAGTTACCAGCGAAAATTTACTGAGACAGCTGAATCACTGTGATTGTCCTAAAACAACTCATAGCCTTCTTTTTTAAAAAAAAGCGGCAAATATTTGCTGAGTCACTTTCAAAAAAGGAGGCCATTTCGGACCAAGTCGAGATAATTGTATGGGATAAACTTACTTAAATATGTATTCATTTAGTACAAGAATTAGAGTACTGTTTATAGTTTGCTTCTAGTTTTGCAATGAAAAAAGATATGTGGTGCTACCGAACAACTAAGAACAAATTTTTTTCTAATTCAGATGTAGTTGAAATAATGATTTTTTAACTAAAAATTTGGTACCAGTGAAGAAGTTATCACAGGTAGTCCTTTAGCTGATGGCCACCTGAAATTTTTGTTTTAAAATGTTCCTTTGGTCTCCCTGATACCCACTGTATAATTTTGTTTTGAAAAAACTCGGGCGTTCGTGTCGAAAATTAACTTTGAAAGTGCACGAAATCGTGCTGCGTCACCGTATTTTCCACACTAGTCGTTATGAATTAAACCAAGGTTAGATTATTAGAATGCGTATCGTTACGTTTGATTCCTACGTTAAAACAGTGGGAAAAAACAAGGCTGTAACGTATGTAATATACCACTATTGTGACGTAACAGACCGCGATTGTGACGTAATAAATCGTTAACCTTACGCAAATCAGACGAATTACGGTGACGAAGCATGTTTTCGCGCATTTTAAAAGTTAATTTTGGACACTAACGCCCGACTTTTTTGAAAAAAAAATTAGACAGCAGGTATCAGTGAGGGCTATAGAACATTTTGAACCCAAAATTGCAGGTGGCCACCAGCTAAAGGATTACCGTTATCACATTAGGCCCTTGACAAGGTGTTAGTGGTTTAAGGAGAGCATTTCTCACCACCAACAAAAAAATGTATGTTGAAACATTAAGCTTTAAATAATGATCAAAATGGATGGTGGACAGCAGCACATTAAATTTCTGTGTTGATCGCTACTGGACCAACAGTTTGTATATGTCATGAGTTTGTGTTGTGTAATGTAATGCAGCTTGAACATGTGCTTAATTTGTTCTGCAGAAAAGCCCCCTAATTTTAAGCTGAAACAACGGAAAATATATGTGTTTTTTTCACGAATTCAGCCAAACTAAAACAAGCAGATGAGGTTTCCTCACTCTCGTATGCTTCCGTATTTCTATTAATGCATGAATTTTTAGTGTGCTAAGCGGTTTTAAGAGTAGTTGGTTAACCATAAAATTTGTTTGTTGCCTGTGAGGAAGTGTGTTCATTACAATAATAATCTTTTTTTGACAATAGTGAGGATAAAGTTACGAATTGTTTTATTAAAAGCAAATGTGTGCATTCCGATGTAAACTGATAAATCTGCTGTAATTCACAGAGTAAGTAATAAGTTTTTTAAAATTATAATGTGTTACTTTTCGTCGTCTTAGCAATTCTGGTTGACTGTACCATGGCCTAAAATGCTTGGAAAATTATAGGGCTCAAGAAGTGGCGCAACCAGCGTCAAGTGACAATGTTTCACAGTACAGCAAATAGAGTATCCACGAGGGAACTTTCTCACGCATTTCGTAAAGGCGAGATTGCACAGGTGGCTTTCGATTATTATGTCATAGACAACTATCGCTCAAAGGCAGAATTTTACAGCAATTCTCTTCATTGTTTTCAGTACTTTAGGATAAATTAAATATGAAGGGGACGGAAGAAACTTGGGAAGATTTGAAAAAGAGAGTTTATTTTGGGCGTAAAAAGAATCACGAGAAACAAAAACTAGTACCAGACGACATTATAGTTCAAAGAATTACAGTCACGCCTTCAGGATGATTAAAGAAGTTTGTTGGATAAAAGAGATTTTGTTCCATTTGCATCGTTCAAAGATTTAAGTATAGCAAACATAATAAAACTCAACAGGTTCGTTTAAACTCATTGCGAAAGTCACCGCTTTTGCTCTATTTTGAACACACAAAGACGGCAGTTGGACTGCTCGGTGTTTTTACGACTCTGCTCGTATCTAAACACATTCTTTCTAACTCGCGTTTGACCCTTGATGACGTCACACTTCGCTATTTTTGAAACGGCTACTTTTGCAAATATTTATTCAAGTGTCCTAACATAGTTAAACCTTTAATTTTAGGCAAAGTTTTGACCGCGTCATATGCACTTTAACAACACTCAGTACAGTCATTTTAAAGTGTTAGTGTTTACCTTTCCTAAACAAAACAGACAGAACGGAAAGGGAAACAGCTCGGCACGAGCGCCCATGACGTCATCAAGGAGAAAGGCGTACGAGAAGAATGCGTTTCTATTTAGCCGAAAAGCGTCGTTATTCAAAAAAATACAGAACACGTGGTTTCCGGTTTAAGAGGCGTCTCGTTTCGTAATTTTAAGTGTTGCAAAATGTATATAATTCATACAAAAACATTTAGTTAAAAATTATTTATAATTGTTACACAGCCAGTGTGGCGCAACCAGCGCAATCTTTACGTCCAGTCAACGTTATCTCTGTCGCACACTAATAGGGATTTTTAGTTCAACAAATCAAAGGTATTTTCAGTTCAACAGACTTTGACATTTTATACTAATAAATAACTAAAAAAAAAAATTTGTTTGGATATATAAAGCAAAACTAAAATTTAACACAACAACACTCAAAATGAAATTACACCGACAAAGAAAACAAAATGTTTTTTTGCTCAATACTTAAAATCAAACTTTCGGAAATTTGCGTGCAACATTATTTGGCATCAGCCTGTTTCTCGGTGACGATCACACCAGACGTTCAGAATTAACACTCGTTGGTGGACAAGATAAATATTTCATCGCAACTGCGACTAATGTGAGACAATTGTTACACGGTTGTCCTCCAAGTATTTCAACGAAATTTAATTTTTGACAATGCTGCGTCACAAACATGAAATATAATTTTTGACTGAGAGCTTCAGTTAGTCAAGTGGCGCTTGACTTTGTGGCAGTTGAACAGTGGCGTCTTCATCAGCAGCATGGGGCAGTGGTGTCCATATACAAAACTAAACTTATTTGGTTCGTCACAAGAAGAGCTCTCACTACTCCCCTAATTGCTTTGGTGCCGCATTCCTCTTCCAAAATGTTTTCAAGAAAATCTCGTTCGGTTGCTTCCAATGCGCACAAAGTCTTAGGCTCCAGCATCGCTGCGAGTGCACACGCATTGTACAAACTCTCCTTCTAAAAATGTGCGTTACGAGATTGTATATCCTACCGAGATCGGGTTTTTGAAACCGACTTTCGATTTGTTCCTGTAAGTCGTTGATGAATGAACCAACGCCATAGCATTTCTATGGAAAAATTTCGTCACGCTTTGCTGGTCACATGTAGGATTTTTCGGTAAGGACCTCGCCAATTCGTATAACGCGAGGTATATGTAGGATTTTTCGGTAAGGACCTCGCCAATTCGTATAACGCGAGGTATAGAGGAGTAATGCGCTTCTGGAGATGTAAACAGTTTTATATGACCGATTTGAAGACTTATTTTTATCACCAAAAATGGTTACACCAGAGCTCATATAAGTAAGAAACTTATTATTGGTTACATTATATGCCCTTTTCAAGCGGCAGGAGCAGCGTCCACCGTCTCGTAAACTTCAGGTTGCATCCATGAACCATGATGCAAACAGATGATTTCTATAACGCACGAAAAAAAACTGGTCCTGCAATGTGGGGCCGAATTCTATATAGATAAAACCTTGGTTTCGTAATTCACAAATACGTGGCTATCATAATGCTATTCATCCGAATCTAGTGATTCCATTGTGATTAATTTCAGTATTTCACCATATTAATAAAGGCTTACTTGGACAAAACAGTTTTAAAATTAGAATCCAGAAGAATGTTGAAAGTTTTTGTGTCATTTTGATTATGTGCTGTATCGTGTTTGTGCATAAATAAAGATATAACGAGCAGAAAATATCTTAAAGTTATTGTTTTTACAATTAGAATCACAGATTTTACAGTTTAAATCTGATTAAAGCAAAACAGTAGAGATCTGAATGGTATAAGTTAAGTCTATCACAAGCTGAAAACCAAATTTAGCAGAATAAACAATTTTCAATGCAAGTAATATGTTATCGATAGATTGCATCTGTAGGTATAACTAAAACAAAAATCGAAAGCAAACTATGCATTCTGATCAAAGTGTTTAATTCCAGACAATTTTTTTTATACATTCATGACACTTTTTCTGAATCTGTTATATATGTTTTTGGTTTGTTAGAGAAGTTATTTGAATGGATCGTTGGTGCATACCTAATCAATATTTAGGGATATTTTTACTTGAACAGCTCTTTTCAGGGCTAAGAGCCTTTGGGTTCACTACTCTGTCCATTGTCTACGTCATAAACACTATTTCAACCAAAGCCTAGTGTGACGTTACAATAATGGTTAGATTCACGGAGGCACAGAAAGTGACGCAGCAGTTTTTTTGCGCATTTTCAAAGTTAATTTTTGACGTGAACGCCCGAGTTTAAAAAAAATATGCAGTGAGTCCTAAAGAACAGTGGATTACCCGAAGTCATATCTCCCATTACTGCAGTTGAGACAAAAGTGGTTGCGGCCCGTGAGAAATTTCGCGGTTGGAGATACTGTTTTAATGGTTACCGAAAAGACGAAACGAGGTGAATGGCCGAAAGCTCGAGTTGTTGAAGTATTTCCCGATAGAGAAGGAGCTACTAAAAGAGTTAAGTTCGGACAGAGAAGTCATTGTTCATTCGGGACATTCGCAAGTTAGAGTCAGCGTTACTCGGCCGAGATTTACTCGTTATACGGACATTTTATAAACCACATTGTGATTGTATTAACGTTTCAGGCCTTAATTTGGAGACGTGTAGCAAACCACCAATATCCCAGTACGAATATCCTACGTTGACTTCAAACAAATGAGGAAACAAATAGATAAGTAAGTGCAAAGCACTATTTCCGAACATTTCAACGAATTCCTCACCCACTCGGTGACTTATATTTATAGAAAATAAATGTGGACATGTAATTTTGGGGTCGGTGTGTAAACTACAGCGTCATTCTAAATCCCCTTAAAGTTAGTTGTTGTGGATGCCGGCCCGGGTCCTACATTTTACGTTAATTGCAATTTACATTCCTTGCTTTTCTACCATGCGCTCGTCTTTTTAGTTCGTTTCGGTGTTAGCTCTGCAGCGGTAGGTTTTTATTCTTTGGTTGTTAGTCATTTTAAGTTCTTATTCATCTAACCGTTTTACATTCTATTTGAATAAGTCTCATAGCGTGCCAACTGTGTGGCTTCAGTATTTAAAAAACCGGCTGCAACAAATATTCTGTTCGTGTGTTGGATTTTCGTGCTGCTGCCGTGCCATAATTTATGTTCACATTACCGCTGCCTTCCAGAGTGTGTGTCCGGGAATAAATGTTTGTTGTTTTAAATTGAGGCTTTGGCTTAATGTGACTACTGCTCGTCGGTTACAATATTTATAGATAACCGTGTCACATGCACTTTAAAGAAGTGTAGAATCGTCTTGTTTTTTCTGATGAATAGTGCAAAGCACTACTATTTCAGAACATTTCAACGAATCCTCACCCACTCGGTGACGCTGTTGTTATATTTATAGAAAATAAATGTGGACATGTCATTTTGGGGTCGGTGTGTAAACTACAGCGTCATTCTAAATTCCCTTAAAGTTTTAGTTGTTGTGGATGTCGGCCCGGGTCCTACATTTTACGTTAATTGCAATTTACATTCCTTGCTTTTCTTGTGTTTCGTCTGGCCATGCGCTCGTCTTTTAAGTTCATTTCAGTGTTAGCTCTGCAGCGGTAGGTTCTTATTCTTTGGTTGTTAGTCGTTTTAAGTTCTTATCTAACCGTTTTATATTATTTGAATAAGCCTCATATAGCGTGCCAACTGTGTGGCTTCAGTATTTAAAAAACCTTCTGCAACAAATATTCTGTTCGTGTGTTGGATTTTCGTTCTGCTGCCGTGCCATAATTTATGTTCGCTTTACCGCTGCCTTCCAGAGTGTGTGTCCGGGAATAAATGTTTGTTGTTTTAAATTGAGGCTTTGGCTTAATGTGACTGCTCGTCGGTTACAATATTTATAGATGACCGTGTCACATGCACTTTAAGGAAGTGTAGAATCGTCTTGTTTTTTCTGATTTTGTTAATGTGCCCCATAGAGTCGTGTAAAAATCAAATATACTGTTTAAACTCCT
This sequence comes from Ciona robusta, assembly GCF_009617815.1. NCBI lineage: Eukaryota > Metazoa > Chordata > Ascidiacea > Phlebobranchia > Cionidae > Ciona > Ciona robusta. The sequence goes on from NW_028323130.1 coordinate 84,333, forward strand.
CTTTGTTTGCAGACATGATCCCGTGTTTGTTTTTAATGGCAGTAATGCTGTCTCTTATTTCCCTGATACTTTCATATTGAAAAAAGCTCGACTGGGAGTGTGTCTCTTGGTTGTTTATTTCTATTATTTTTGATCTTATTAATGCACCAGTGTTAAGCTTGTTTTCATATATGTTAATATTGTTTTTCATATTGTAAAAGCTCGACTGGGAGTGTGTCTCTTCGTTGTTTATTTCTATTATTTTTGATCTTATTAATGCACCAGTGTTAAGCTTGTTTTCATATATTTGCTTTTTCTTCTTCGTGGTTTGCTTGATTATCGTATAGTTTTTTTACATTTTCTTTACAACTTTGTTTTTCCAGTTTTTTTTTAATTATTTGGGAGAAGTCGTAATTATTGTTTTTCTAAGTTCCATTCATTTTAAACGGTCTCCAATGTACCTTTTTTTGTAATTTCCAATTCTCCCATGCTATTATTATGTCTAAATATTTTAGATTCGAATTATTTATTTTATAGAAAAATGGTCCCCACCATTGTTTGTTTGACTCAATTCTATAAGTGTTTAATTCTATAACTGAACAATTATTGGTGGTCTAAGAAAAAGTTCCTTATTGTATTACGTATTATTTTACTTGTTACTCTGTCGCTTCTACTAGAGGACATTGGAGTTATTAGTGTGTATTCTAATTTGTTTTTGTGTAGTTATATCTTTTAAATGTACATTTTTTCAATAAGTTTCCAGGTATTCCTATCTGTAGTTACAACTTCCCTGTTATATCGAGTTTGTTGGTAACCATGTTAAAGTCGCCCATAATTAGATTTTTTGTGAATGGGTTGTCATTTCTGTTATGAAGATTTCTAATTGCGATTTGCGTATGTTTGCGTAATTTATTTTCGAACCAGATTTTAAATAAAGATTGAAAATGTGTATTTCTTCATTGTTTCCAAGAATTCTTATTTTTTGCATCCAAAAAGGCTGTATGATTTTGATGAACAGTATATTTTTTGACTATTAAGAATGTTCCGGATTTGATCTGTCTTGCGTTGCCATATTACATGGTGCTAATTTATTGTTCCTATTTTAATATGGTGCTACAATAAAAAGGGTAACGACTTTGGTTAGTCTGGAGTTATTACTTTTTGTTTTTGAGGGTGCTGGTTGCTTTAAACAGCATTTTCAGGTGATCCTCGGATCGTTGGTGAATCTGTGTATAGTTCATTTGTTGGTATTCCCATATTATACATGTTGTGGTAATTTGGTGACTGGTTGGTAATTAATTTGCGATGGTATTGTTTTCTTCGGTTGTGTCCTGGGCTGTGGGGTTCGTGTTCATCTCCGGCGTTTCGTTTTTAATTTCTACGGTTGCTTGTTCGGCTTGGTGGTCGTTTTTGGGGATTTAACGCTTCTTTTCCTCGTGGGGTTCTTTGTTTTTTTTTCGTTGCGGTTTTGGTGTTCGGGTGGAATTGCTTTGTACTCTCAGTCAAGATAGGGAATACTTCCATATTGGCCAGATCTATTTGTTGTTCCTTATTGCGCTGGAGTATGTCATATTTGTTGGACGTTTCCAATTGTGTATTTTGTGGTGTTGGGCGACGACTTCTTGGTTTTGGTGCAATCTATACGGGCTTTGATCTGCAATTATTTGTTATGTGTCCTTCTGTCTTGCAGAAGTTGCAATGCCCCTTCTTCAGACAGCGCGTCTGCACGTGTCCTCGCTTCTTACAGATTCTACACAAGAGTAAGTGGGACCCACCTGGTCTCGTGACTGTTGCCCAAATCACTTTCGGTAAATTGTTGATGTTTAATTTGTGGAAGGAGATATTGGGCCATCCGTTTTTTATATGTTGGAAATTCCTGTGATAACTAAATTCCATGCTATTCACTTGTCCCCATTTGTATTTTTCCAGAAGATTAGTGATTTTGTTGGCTGCTACATAGCAGAGCACCGGATGTAGGGTCACTACCTCCAGTGTTGGTTTGGGGAGGTGTGCTGTGACTACCATGTTGTGCCCGTTTGCAGGTAAAGTTTACCTCCGCTGTGTTAAAGTAGTGTATGATTCTTTCAACTTCGTGTGCGCTTTCTACTTTAACGTTAGCACGAAAGTGATATCTTTGCACCCCTTCTACGTCGTTGGAGACCGCTTCCAGAGGAACACCTGGCGCAAACAGCTCATTTTGGATGACAACTGATCTTTTGACTTTCTTATTCAAATCGACTACATTAGTCGTCGCCATTTTGGATTTTGTTTCCGCCATTTTAGATTTTGTTCCAAGGATTGTGAGGACTTCCAAGGGTTTGTGATTGGGACAGCGGTTTGTTTTGCAGATATGTATAGTTGAAAATGAATGCGAAGTTTGGACTTATTGAGCGGTTTTGGTTTCCGTTTCTTCCCTCAACGATGTCAAAGTACGGTCTGCTAATTGCGTCTCCTCGAATCCCTTCTTTATCTTGCACAAGCCAGTCACCTTTTTTTCTGCAATTTCAACGGTTCGGGCGGCGGCTTCGAACGGTGCGACCGAGTCCCCACAGCGCATGAAGTTTCTCGAGGGTTTTCCGGGTCTCTTGCTCCCGGTATATTTCCGAGGATAAGATCGTGCACAGCATTCGGTAAACAGAGTGCTTCAACCTCGCCTTTATAGAAGGGAGGGTGTATCTACACAGATCCGTGCGACTTCTGCCCTCGGCAGTCGTTGCGTCGCGTCCAGTAAAGTTATAGTTCCGTGATCCCCGGTCAGATATTCGTCGTTCACGAACTCCTTTTTCACGATGACCCCTGTGCATCCTGTATCTCGCAGCGTGTCTACTAATCGATTTCCCACCAAGGCTTTCCTTACCGGTAACTCACCTTTTTTACTACGTGATCTGTGCATGTGACGTAGGAACGTACTAGTCACGTGACTGATTCATTCGTAAAAGCGAAACTTGCGTTTTTTCTGTTGTCTTGTTTTTTGCTAAATACACTACCTCTCGCCTTTCTAAATGAGAGCGGCCACGCTTCAACAATTTTGTAACGTGAATTGTCACGTGGGTAGTACACTTCTCAACTTTTTCAAATCAGTTTTATGAATTTTACGGCGTTTGAGCTGGAATACCTTTGGTTATAGAAAACCGATTAAAATCAGTAAGGTGTCGTTGGAATCAGAAAAACACTCACTATCTATTAAAGCGATGTACTTTTAGGTGTGTTTAGCCCCTTTAAACTTATTTGGATGTACACTTTTTGTATACGAATTCTGCAAATATATGAATGTTTATGATAACAATTCAAACTATAAAGTCACGTCCACACCAAATTTTTGTGTAGTCATTACTATTCGCACCACGTCCTTCTTTGGTCCTTGTAAATGATATGTTGTATAGCATCTAGTTCACCATTACTACTGCGGGTAAGTTGTTTTGTGCGTTTTTACTTCCTTTAATTTTAATTACCGACAACCAGCGGAAAAGTGTACCTACTTCTTTGTATAGTCCCATGTAGTTTTACTGATTTTATAAAAAGTGCTTTATATGCATTTACACTTCTTTGTATAGTCCCATGTAGTTTTACTGACTTTATAAAAAGTGCTTTATTTATGCATTAACTTGTAGCAATCCGACCTATATTCATGGAAGGGGCAGGGCCGAACATTACGGGTCCAGAGCCATGAACCCGTTTGACCTGGAACAAATACATTCCCGGGGCAAATTCCACATTCTGCAATGGACGTTAACGCAAGACAATAAAAATAGAGAGAGAACTTTTGATTGGTTCTGTATGACGTCACAATCTCTTATTCGCAACGCCTTTTCCCGTTTTTGTATATAATCGCCTGCATGATATTCTGACACCATTCGATTTATTGATTATACCATAGACAACTTATAATAGACCGCAAGCGGAGAATTTTTTTCAGACAAGTCACGCATCATTGCAGCAGGTTACTTGAAAAGTAAATAAACAAGCGTCTGTGGTTACTAAACGTATACTCCACGATCACGATGAGTAACTGTTGCATCCCTAACTGTTTCTTTAGCTACAGCAAAAAAAACGCAAAGCGGTCACTGTTTACTATTCGTAGACCAGATTTAGCACGGAGTTCCGACGAGAAAGATCACCGTGAGAGGTTGACAAACTTTATTTTAGGGTTACGCGATTTCCAAAGGGGTGACAGAATCAAGGAAATACTTAAAAAAGAAAAGTATAACGCGTACAATATAAAGATTAGAGTCCTGTTTAAACAGTATTTTATTTAGAGCATGTTTGTGAAGCGCACTTTAAACCGGAGGACATAGTTTCCTATCATTCAAGGAAGGAGTTAAAATGTGGTGCATTTCCATCTGAGAATTTGCCTAAAAAATGTGGTGTACTTGTGAAGGTAAACTTCTGTTCTTGAACCTATATTGCATTTCATTTATATACTAAATGCATTTTTAGAAGAGTCGTGAACGAGTTACCCGAAAACCGTTACCAGATGCAATTCGCCATAGCTGCATAGAAAAAGTGTACAGCAGCTTCAGCAAATTATCTTCACAAACGAGAGGTTTGTCGAAAGAATTTTGCTTTTATTGATATCATTTATAAGAACATTGGCATCTTTTAGCAGTTGTCAATTTACCATTTGTAATATTGTGCATAAATATACAGACAAATGGTCAATAACTACCAGGAATCAAAAAACTTTACTGGAATATTGGATATCGGAACAAGATTTAGTTCCTCACATAAGGCAAAAGAGTGTATTCTGTAAATTAAGTTATTGGAATACTAATCTTTTATTTTATCTTTTAGCATTTGCTTAAATAGTACAGTTCAGGTAGAGTGGGTGGCATTTGATGGTTGGAGAATTACCAAACAATTTGTGGATTTGAGAACTTCCACTTTATATTCTTTTATAGGTAACCTTTCACAAATTAATAATGCTTTAACTTATATCCTGTGTATGCTATTTATAGGTAAGGTACAAAAGGTGTCTGAACTATAAATTAAGCATTACATTAGAGTACCATTACATCACAAAGTTACAAATTAAGTTGTGTTCCAAATAAAACGTCGCACAATTGGATTTTGCAGATAGCTTTGCAAGATATAAGTTGTGCAAAGGAGTTGCTAGCACAACTAAAAATACTAAATGCCATCATATTCAAATTTGGAATGGATCAGGTTTAAATATTGATACAATTGTTAGATCGCCAGAATGTAGTGGTATAGGTTAATATTTTAGACCATTAAAAACGTAAGTCTAACTGTACCGTTGAAACAGTTGAATCTGAAGACAGAAACACATGTTACAATTGCCTTAAGTATGACATAAAGACACAGTATAACAGAAAGTATACCAGTTTAAAAGATGTTGAAAGCAAATCAGGGGACAGTGAGTTAGTTTTGGCATAAAGCTACCGTTTTTGTAAATACATCCTGTACGTTTATTTTGTCTTGTCCTTCTTCATAATGCATCCATCAAGCAATGGGTTCGCAACTCATCTATGCTTGCCATCATTGCACCACATACGTCGCATTGAATCTCTAGACTGCTTAAACAACTACGAACCACTGAATCCGCCATACCGATATTTTAAAACCTAAATAATACGTATGACTTACGCGAGCAACGAAAACAGGCTTTAACCTGGGTGCACTGAAGCGGAACGTATCTGCAACAAATAAACTTGATTTTTTGCATTATTTAACAATATTTTTTCACTTTAATAAACTTTCTAGTACCTAACTACACAAACACACGTAATATTTGCATTTAGGAATAACTAACATTGTTTTTTTGGTCTAAAAACATATTTTTACGGGAATCCCAGAAGTGACGCTTGCGGTCTTAAGATGTCTATGATTATACCAAAAATACATATGTTCAAAAGAAAAGGGATTAAGCTTTCAATGAAAATCAAGGAAGGTGAGAAATTGTTGCATTAGGCGGAGAGATACAAAGAACATTCAAAACGGAAATAGCAGCTGCGGATCACCACAAGTCGGATCCGCAAGAAATCAGAGGTCATAAATAGCAATTTAAGGTTAAAATGGTGACCGCGACGTGATATTTAGACGCGTTTCTTCCGGTATTGACAAAGCCGCACATACTCGGTTTTCTGGAATTACATCTGTTATCTGGGAGTACATACGTTAATTTCTGGTATACCCCCGTTGCCGTTAACGTAACGTTATCTGTAGTTTCTCATTCATGTTATCTGTATCTCATTCATTAAAGTTTCTCATTCATTAAAAGTCTTAAAGGAAATAGCTTCCAATAAGTTGCTGAAGCCATAGGTATTGTTAATACCTTAAAAAACGTTTTGATTTGCTTATCTATCAAAACTGCACCAATAAACCGCTGATAGACCGGGTTTTCCCCATAAACGAAATATTGCATTGTGATGTCACAGTGCCCGCGAGTGACGTTTTTTACAACTTTGAAATTTGATTTTTTAAACGTTCATAACTTTTAAATTAAAGCGAATTTTCACAAACTGACTGTGAATTTAGCATCGGTAGACATAAAACATTATTCTTATGCAAAAAACTGCGCAACCATGAGAACCGTGGGCCGAATTCTTTAAGTCTGGTCCAAAGCGACTCTATTCGCCATGGGCAGTTAAAGAGTTAACAAACCAACTTTTGGTTCGATACCTTGAATGGCTTTAGAGTTATAAATAACCATTACGCGGTTGCGGATATTTCAATAATTTCGACCGGAAACTTCACGCGGCGACGTCCATTAGATGTCAAATGACCATACGAAGTTAATAAACCAACTTTTGGTCCGATACCTCGAATGGTTTTGGAGTCTTCCATGCCCACAGTCACCCATCGCCGGTACTCGTCCCTGTTTTTTCTGCCAACGTTATCACTTTTGGCTACGACAAAATAAACATTTTTTCCATTGGGAATAAAAGAATGACAAGTGACTCTAACTTCCTGGAGTATTTCAACCACTCTTTTTCTGCTGAAGAAAATCGAATGATTCTGTGTAAGTTTGTTGATGTCACCGGAGGACACCCAGACGGTCACACATTCAAGTACTAACTGAACCCGTGATTGCTTGACTTCCGAGATCGGGTACTTTCAATCTGGTATGGAGATAGGCAGAATTATGTTTTGAATCTTGATTAATATATTGTTAAGGTAAATTAAAAAATCATTTGATACCAAAAGCGTATTTTTGAAAATTTTGTTTTATAATCATTGCCTAACTCATTCAGTATTCCCAGACGGTCACCCATTCAAGTACTAACTGAACCCGAGATTGCTTGACTTCCGAGATCGGACGAAATCGGGTACTTTCAATCTGGTATGGAGATAGGCAGAATAACGTATTGAATCTTGATTAATATATTGTTAACGTAAATTAAAAAAATCATTTCCTACCAAAAGCGTATTTTTGAAAATTTTGTTTTATAATCATTGCCTAACTCATTCAGTATTCCCAGACGGTCACCCATTCAAGTACTAACTGAACCCGAGATTGCTTGACTTCCGAGATCGGACGAGATCGGGTACTTTCAAACTGGTATGGAGATAGACAGAATTATGTTTTGAATCTTGATTAATATATTGTTAAGGTAAATTAAAAAATCATTTTATACCAAAAGCGTATTTTTGAAAATTTTGTTTTATAATCATTGCCTAACTCATTCAGTATTCCCAGACGGTCACCCATTCAAGTACTAACTGAACCCGAAATTGCTTGACTTCCGAGATCGGACGAGATCGGACGAGATCGGGTACTTTCAATCTGGTATGGAGATAGGCAGAATTATGTTTTGAATCTTGATTAATATATTGTTAACGTAAATTAAAAAAATCATTTTATACCAAAAGCGTATTTTTGAAAATTTTGTTTTATAATCATTGCCTAACTCATTCAGTATTCCCAGACGGTCACCCATTCAAGTACTAACTGAACCCGAGATTGCTTGACTTCCGAGATCGGACGAGATCGCGTACTTTCAATCTGGTATGGAGATAGGCAGAATAACGTATTGAATCTTGATTAATATATTGTTAACGTAAATTAAAAAAATCATTTCCTACAAAAAGCGTATTTTTGAAAATTTTGTTTTATAATCATTGCCTAACTCATTCAGTATTCCCAGACGGTCACCCATTCAAGTACTAACTGAACCCGAGATTGCTTGACTTCCGAGATCGGGTACTTTGAATCTGGTATGGAGATAGGCACAATAATGTTTTGAATCTTGATTAATATATTGTTAAGGTAAATTAAAAAATCATTTTATACCAAAAGCGTATTTTTGAAAATTTTGTTTTATAATCATTGCCTAACTCATTCAGTATTCCCAGACGGTCACCCATTCAAGTACTAACTGAACCCGAGATTGCTTGACTTCCGAGATCGGACGAGATCGGGTACTTTCAATCTGGTATGGAGATAGGCAGAATTATGTTTTGAATCTTGATTAATATATTGTTAACGTAAATTAAAAAAATCATTTTATACCAAAAGCGTATTTTTGAAAATTTTGTTTTATAATCATTGCCTAACTCATTCAGTATTCCCAGACGGTCACCCATTCAAGTACTAACTGAACCCGAGATTGCTTGACTTCCGAGATCGGGTACTTTCAATCTGGTATGGAGATAGGCAGAATAACGTATTGAATCTTGATTAATATATTGTTAACGTAAATTAAAAAAATCATTTCCTACCAAAAGCGTATTTTTGAAAATTTTGTTTTATAATCATTGCCTAACTCATTCAGTATTCCCAGACGGTCACCCATTCAAGTACTAACTGAACCCGAGATTGCTTGACTTCCGAGATCGGACGAGATCGGGTACTTTCAATCTGGTATGGAGATAGGCAGAATTATGTTTTGAATCTTGATTAATATATTGTTAACGTAAATTAAAAAAATCATTTTATACCAAAAGCGTATTTTTGAAAATTTTGTTTTATAATCATTGCCTAACTCATTCAGTATTCCCAGACGGTCAACCCATTCAAGTACTAACTGAACCCGAGATTGCTTGACTTCCGAGATCGGGTACTTTCAATCTGGTATGGAGATAGGCAGAATAACGTATTGAATCTTGATTAATATATTGTTAACGTAAATTAAAAAAATCATTTCCTACCAAAAGCGTATTTTTGAAAATTTTGTTTTATAATCATTGCCTAACTCGTTCAGTATTCCCAGACGGTCACCCATTCAAGTACTAACTGAACCCGAGATTGCTTGACTTCCGAGATCGGACGAGATCGGGTACTTTCAATCTGGTATGGAGATAGGCAGAATTATGTTTTGAATCTTGATTAATATATTGTTAACGTAAATTAAAAAAATCATTTTATACCAAAAGCGTATTTTTGAAAATTTTGTTTTATAATCATTGCCTAACTCATTCAGTATTCCCAGACGGTCACCCATTCAAGTACTAACTGAACCCGAGATTGCTTGACTTCCGAGATCGGACGAGATCGGGTACTTTCAATCTGGTATGTAGATAGGCAGAATTATGTTTTGAATCTTGATTAATATATTGTTAACGTAAATTAAAAAAATCATTTTATACCAAAAGCGTATTTTTGAAAATTTTGTTTTATAATCATTGCCTAACTCATTCAGTATTCCCAGACGGTCACCCATTCAAGTACTAACTGAACCCGAGATTGCTTGACTTCCGAGATCGGACGAGATCGGGTACTTTCAATCTGGTATGGAGATAGGCAGAATAACGTATTGAATCTTGATTAATATATTGTTGACGTAAATTAAAAAAATCATTTCCTACCAAAAGCGTATTTTTAAAAATTTTTTTTTATAATTATTGCCTAACTCATTCAGTATTCCCAGACGGTCACCCATTCAAGTACTAACTGAACCCGAGATTGCTTGACTTCCGAGATCGGACGAGATCGGGTACTTTCAATCTGGTATGGAGACAGGCAGAATTATGTTTTGAATCTTGATTAATATATTGTTAAGGTAAATTAAAAAATCATTTTATACCAAAAGCGTATTTTTGAAAATTTTGTTTTATAATCATTGCCTAACTCACTGGCGCAAATAGGGGGGGGGGGTTTAGGGGGTCGAAACCCCCCCCTTTAAAAAAATGAAAAAAAAAATTCATAATTTAAAAAAAGAAAAAAAATTTAATAATTTTTTTTTTAATAATTTTTTTTTAATAATTTTTTTTTACTTCAAAATAATTGTTTAAAAATTAATTTAAAGTTTTTAATCTTAAATTCCCCTATTCTGAGCCGGGGTCGGCAGCGGTGGCTTTCCGAAAAAGCATGTGAAAATTTTTAGCCGGGGTCGGTATAAGGTGCTCAATCTCTCGTAAAAAACATTATATTTTAAGGTCTAATCGAATGACAACAGCTCGATGTTAAAACGAAATCAATTTTATTTGTCAGTTATCCAAACATTACAATAATAATTCAAGACGGCGAGCTTTCAGAGCCGCGAATTGAGTAATTAAATGTTCCGTGTCGACGATTACGTCACGATGCACCGTCATCAAGGCAATCCCGTTCAGACGATCTTGACGCATGGTGCAGCGTAGGTAGGTTTTTAACCTACGTAGCTGGGAAAAGGAACGTTCAGCACTGGCTGTGGTGACTGGGAGCGTGGCAACAATCTAATAAGGGAAAGTGTAATTCATTTGTGCTTATTTCGACTCACGTAATGCTTACTTTTAAAAGTTGGCGAATATTTGGGAAGAATTCCCCGTTACACGCCTGGAGAGCAGATTTGGCGTCAGATGGCAGTTCTTTTTTCTCTGCTGACCACTTCTGTCGCCAATAGCCCAGCTCTGACGTAATCGTTGCAGCGGCATTTTTTTCCAGGTCTTCTGAATATAGTTCAACCAAATTTATGAGCTGATTTTCATCTAAAAATAGAACATAAGGTTTTTGTTTTATAGCGCTATTGTAATTCTATACCAAAAGAATCGGCGAGATATTTTGGTATGAGTGCGTAACAGTTTGCTGCACGTTGAAATGTTGGAGAAAATCGTTCTTCAATTTGGCTAATAACGTCTTCAATGAACGGTAAGAACGTAATGTTGTGCAAATGCTGCTGAACGGTAAGGTTTGGAGAAGTACCGCGTGGTAGAGTGCATATAATCGGGATGTTGAGGCTTTCAGCAATGCACTTTGCATCATGGAAAATTTAGACCATCAACGCTTTTGACCATGCGGCGATCACGCCCCTCCAGGCTGGCATGCACTGGATCGTCATTCCAGGTGCAACTGCACATGAACACGTCATTCCAGGTGCATCTGGATCGTCATTCCAGGTGCAACTGCACATGAACACGTCATTCCAGGTGCATCTGGATCGTCATTCCAGGTGCAACTACACATGAACACGTCATTCCAGGTGCATCTGGATCGTCATTCCAGGTGCAACTGCACATGAACGCGTCATTCCAGGCGCATCTTCCAATCCCAATATCAACTTGCCGTTATCACGCCATATTCGTGACGTCACAATCCAAAGGTATAAATTCCATGCTGTCAGACTGTCTGAATCCAAACCCAAAGATTCCCGATTCAAAGAAACAAGCCTATTGAGTTCGCTATGAATCCCAAGCCAAAGAAACAAGCAAGATTGAATTTATTTTTTAGTACAACGCAAGAAAAAAATGTTGGTGCAGAAACGAGCATCACAGCAGAGCTTGCCGCTACAAGGCAGAAACAACCAAGTCCAATGCTGCAACCTGACAATGACATAGGAACGTTCGTGGACTCCAGAAACTCGTTAGACGACACAACAAAATATCTCCTGCTAAACAACAGTTGGAAGCCGGGACAACACTACAAATTTCCAACGAAACAACGCATTGTTAAAGGCAAACCAGTTGATTTGACTTTTCAACTCAACTGGTTAAATGAATGGAAATGGCTGACATATAGTCACCTTAAGGAGGGGGCGTTCTGCAAAAGTTGCGTGGTCTTTGCACCTGAAATTGCTGGAGGTTCATTATTGAACCGCTTCGTAACATCACCAATGACCAACTTAAAAAAGGCAAGAGAATACATAACTGAACACAGCAAGAGAGAATATCACAAACTGGCGCAAACTCGTACCGAACACTTTATTGCTACCTGGGAATCTACTTCCGGCAACGTGGTCAATCAAATGTCTTCTTCCCACTCTCAACAAGTGTCAAGAAATCGACGTTTTATGAAATGTGTCGTAGATACCATTAAATTATGTTGCAGGCAAAACATTCCCCTTCGTGGCCATCGAGACTGCGGACCACTCAACAACCCTGAAGACTTTGAAACGACAATAAACGAAGGCAATTTTCGAGCTTTGCTTCGTTACCGTATTTCCTCTGGTGACTCCTACTGCCTTGAATTTGTTAACGAAGCTCCAACTAAAGCCCGTTATATCAGTTGGTACATTCAAAATGAGATAATAGCTCTCCTTGAGGACGAAATGCGAAAGAAGATCGTGGCAAATATAAAAAACGCAAACCATTATACTGTATTGGCGGACGAAACAAGCGATGTATCACTACATGAGCAATTATCCATCTGTGTTCGCTACGTTCACGAGGTGCGTCCAAATTGCCTTGAAATCCGAGAAGACTTCCTGGGTTTTGTCGATGTGATGGAGCTTACAGGCAAAGCATTATCTGATACCATCTTATCGACCATAAGTAGTTGGGGCTTGAACCTGGACTTAATGCGTGGGCAAGGCTACGATGGCGCTGCTAATATGTCGGGTCAATATCGGGGCGTCCAGTCTCGCATATTAGAAAAATATCCAAAGGCCCTCTACACACATTGCAACTCGCACGTGTTAAATCTTGTAATAAACCACGCATGTAAACTGAGAACGATAAAGAAAGCGCTTTCGATCATACAAGATGCAGCCAAATTTTTTGACGGCAGCCCTCAACGGAAACAGTGTTTGAAAAACGCAATGGAGGCTCTTCAAGGTCATTCAATCAAACACAGAGCTTTAAAGCAACTTTGTGAGACGCGGTGGGTCGAGCGGCACGAAGCGGTTCAAATATTTTTGGAACTATATCCTCACATTCTTCATGCAGTGGTTGACCTGGAGATGTCGAACACAATAGCCACTTCGAAGGGTGCAACAGAAGTCAAACTGCATTTACGTGATTTCACGTTTTTGAGCGATGCAAAATGCATCGCTGCGGTATTCGAAGAGACCTATCGACTATCAGTTAATCTACAAGGCAAAGAAGTTGACCTGGTATCGTGCGCAAACATGGTGAAACAAACGCTTAAAAAATTGCAGATTATGAGGGGAAACTCAGAAGAAGTCTTTGAAAAAATTTTCCATGATGCAAAGTGCATTGCTGAAAGCCTCAACATCCCGATTATATGCACTCTACCACGCGGTACTTCTCCAAACCTTACCGTTCAGCAGCATTTGCACAACATTACGTTCTTACCGTTCATTGAAGACGTTATTAGCCAAATTGAAGAACGATTTTCTCCAACATTTCAACGTGCAGCAAACTGTTACGCACTCATACCAAAATATCTCGCCGATTCTTTTGGTATATAATTACAATAGCGCTATAAAACAAAAACCTTATGTTCTATTTTTAGATGAAAATCAGCTCATAAATTTGGTTGAACTATATTCAGAAGACCTGGAAAAAAATGCCGCTGCAACGATTACGTCAGAGCTGGGCTATTGGCGACAGAAGTGGTCAGCAGAGAAAAAAGAACTGCCATCTGACGCCAAATCTGCTCTCCAGGCGTGTAACGGGGAATTCTTCCCAAATATTCGCCAACTTTTAAAAGTAAGCATTACGTGAGTCGAAATAAGCACAAATGAATTACACTTTCCCTTATTAGATTGTTGCCACGCTCCCAGTCACCACAGCCAGTGCTGAACGTTCCTTTTCCCAGCTACGTAGGTTAAAAACCTACCTACGCTGCACCATGCGTCAAGATCGTCTGAACGGGATTGCCTTGATGACGGTGCATCGTGACGTAATCGTCGACACGGAACATTTAATTACTCAATTCGCGGCTCTGAAAGCTCGCCGTCTTGAATTATTATTGTAATGTTTGGATAACTGACAAATAAAATTGATTTCGTTTTAACATCGAGCTGTTGTCATTCGATTAGACCTTAAAATATAATGTTTTTTACGAGAGATTGAGCACCTTATACCGACCCCGGCTAAAAATTTTCACATGCTTTTTCGGAAAGCCACCGCTGCCGACCCCGGCTCAGAATAGGGGAATTTAAGATTAAAAACTTTAAATTAATTTTTAAACAATTATTTTGAAGTAAAAAAAAATTATTAAAAAAAAATTATTAAAAAAAAATTATTAAATTTTTTTTCTTTTTTTAAATTATGAATTTTTTTTTTTCATTTTTTTAAAGGGGGGGGTTTCGACCCCCTAAACCCCCCCCCTATTTGCGCCAGTGGGCAGAATTATGTTTTGAATCTTGATTAATATATTTTTAAGGTAAATTAAAAAATCATTTCATACCAAAAGCGTATTTTTGAAAATTTTGTTTTATAATCATTGCCTAACTCATTAAGTATTCCCAGACGGTCACCCATTCAAGTACTAACTGAACCCGAGATTGCTTGACTTCCGAGATCGGACGAGATCGGGTACTTTCAAACTGGTATGGAGATAGGCAGAATTATGTATTGAATCTTGATTAATATGTTGTTAACGTAAATTAAAAAATCATTTTATACCAAAAGCGTATTTTTGAAAATTTTGTTTCATAATCATTGCCTAACTCATTCAGTATTCCCAGACGGTCACCCATTCAAGTACTAACTGAACCCGAGATTGCTTGACTTCCGAGATCGGGTACTTTCAATCTGGTATGTAGTTAGGCAGAATTATGTTCTGAATCTTGATTAATATATAGTTAACGTAAATTAAAAATTCATTTTATACCAAAAGCGTATTTTTGAAAATTTACTTTTATAATCATTGCCTAACTCATTCAGTATTCCCAGACGGTCACCCATTCAAGTACTAACTGAACCCGAGATTGCTTGACTTCCGAGATCGGGTACTTTTAATCTGGTATGGAGATAGGCAGAATTATGTTCTGAATCTTGATTAATATATTGTTAACGTAAATTAAAAAAATCATTTCATACCAAAAGCGTATTTTTGAAAATTTTGTTTTATAGTCATTGCCTAACTCATTCAGTATTCCCAGACGGTCACCCATTCAAGTACTAACTGAACCCGAGATTGCTTGACTTCCGAGATCGGACGAGATCGGGTACTTTCAATCTGGTATGGAGATAGGCAGAATTATGTTTTGAATCTTGATTAATATATTGTTAACCTAAATTAAAAAAATCATTTTATACCAAAAGCGTATTTTTGAAAATTTTGTTTTATAATCATTGCCTAACTCATTCAGTATTCCCAGACGGTCACCCATTCAAGTACTAACTGAACCCGAGATTGCTTGACTTCCGAGATCGGGTACTTTTAATCTGGTATGGAGATAGGCAGAATTATGTTTTGAATCTTGATTAATATATTGTTAACGTAAATTAAAAAAATCATTTCATACCAAAAGCGTATTTTTGAAAATTTTGTTTTATAGTCATTGCCTAACTCATTCAGTATTCCCAGACGGTCACCCATTCAAGTACTAACTGAACCCGAGATTGCTTGACTTCCGAGATCGGGTACTTTTAATCTGGTATGGAGATAGGCAGAATTATGTTCTGAATCTTGATTAATATATTGTTAACGTAAATTAAAAAAATCATTTCATACCAAAAGCGTATTTTTGAAAATTTTGTTTTATAGTCATTGCCTAACTCATTCAGTATTCCCAGACGGTCACCCATTCAAGTACTAACTGAACCCGAGATTGCTTGACTTCCGAGATCGGGTACTTTTAATCTGGTATGGAGATAGGCAGAATTATGTTCTGAATCTTGATTAATATATTGTTAACGTAAATTAAAAAAATCATTTTATACCAAAAGCGTATTTTTGAAAATTTTGTTTTATAATCATTGCCTAACTCATTCAGTATTCCCAGACGGTCACCCATTCAAGTACTAACTGAACCCGAGATTGCTTGACTTCCGAGATCGGGTACTTTTAATCTGGTATGGAGATAGGCAGAATTATGTTCTGAATCTTGATTAATATATTGTTAACGTAAATTAAAAAAATCATTTCATACCAAAAGCGTATTTTTGAAAATTTTGTTTTATAGTCATTGCCTAACTCATTCAGTATTCCCAGACGGTCACCCATTCAAGTACTAACTGAACCCGAGATTGCTTGACTTCCGAGATCGGACGAGATCGGGTACTTTCAATCTGGTATGGAGATAGGCAGAGTTATGTTTTGAATCTTGACTAATATATTGTTAAGGTAAATTAAAAAATCATTTTATACCAAAAGCGTATTTTTGAAAATATTGTTTTATAATCATTGCCTAACTCATTCAGTATTCCCAGACGGTCACCCATTCAAGTACTAACTGAACCCGAGATTGCTTGACTTCCGAGATCGGACGAGATCGGGTACTTTCAATCTGGTATGGAGATAGGCAGAATAACGTATTGAATCTTGGTTAATATATTGTTAACGTAAATTTAAAAAATCATTTTATACCAAAAGCGTATTTTTGAAAATTTTGTTTTATAATCATTGCCTAACTCATTCAGTATTCCCAGACGGTCACCCATTCAAGTACTAACTGAACCCGAGATTGCTTGACTTCCGAGATCGGACGAGATCGGGTACTTTCAATCTGGTATGGAGATAGGCAGAATACTTTATTGAATCTTGACTAATATATTATTAAGGTAAATTAAAAAATCATTTTATACCAAAAGCGTATTTTTGAAAATTTTGTTTTTTAATCATTGCCTAACTCATTCAGTATTCCCAGACGGTCACCCTTTCAAGTACTAACTGAACCCGAGATTGCTTGACTTCCGAGATCGGGTACTTTTAATCTGGTATGGAGATAGGCAGAATTATGTTTTGAATCTTGATTAATATATTGTTAACCTAAATTAAAAAAATCATTTTATACCAAAAGCGTATTTTTGAAAATTTTGTTTTATAATCATTGCCTAACTCATTCAGTATTCCCAGACGGTCACCCATTCAAGTACTAACTGAACCCGAGATTGCTTGACTTCCGAGATCGGGTACTTTTAATCTGGTATGGGTATGGTATAGCCTATCTAAGTCAATGCATTTCTGAAATTTTGTTTCTAAATTTGTTTCTCCGAAACGAAATATGTTTCTAATTGCACTATTTTGTTTCCAGAAACAAAATTTTAGAAACGTTTTTTTTCAAAAGAAACAAACAACTTTGTTTATGTTGTAAAAATTAAAATTTGTTTCTGAACAATTTATTTCGTTTCGCACACTGGATGGCAACAAAGAGTAGTATTTACTGTAAATCCGCACTGGTCTTCCTAATATGATATTATTATTACCAGAAACATAAAAAAGTGTTTCTGAAACAAAATAATATGTTTCTATGGAAACAAAATAACCTGTTTCTATGGAAACAAACTAACGTGTTTCTGAAACAAAATAAACTGTTTCTACGGAAACAAAATAAACTGTTTCTACGAAACAAAATAAACTGTTTCTACGGAAACAAAATAAACTGTTTCTACGGAAACAAAATAAACTGTTTCTACGGAAACAAAATAAACTGTTTCTACGAAAACAAAATAAACTGTTTCTACGGAAACAAAATAAAGTGTTTCTACGGAAACAAAATAAACTGTTTCTACGGAAACAAAATAACATGTTTCTACGAAAAAAAATAAACTGTTTCTACGGAAACAAAATAACAGGTTTCTAAGGAAACAAAATAAACTGTTTCTACGGAAACAAAATAACATGTTTCTACGGAAACAAAATAAACTGATTCTACGGAAACAAAATAAACTGTTTCTACGAAAAAAAATAAACTGTTTCTAAGGAAACAAAATAAAGTGTTTCTACGGAAACAAAATAAACTGTTTCTACGGAAACAAAATAACATGTTTCTACGAAAAAAAATAAACTGTTTCTACGGAAACAAAATAACAGGTTTCTAAGGAAACAAAATAAACTGTTTCTACGGAAACAAAATAACATGTTTCTACGGAAACAAAATAACATGTTTCTACGAAAAAAAATAAACTGTTTCTACGGAAACAAAATAAAGTGTTTCTACGGAAACAAAATAAACTGTTTCTACGGAAACAAAATAACATGTTTCTACGAAAAAAAAACTGTTTCTACGGGCACAAAAAATAACATGTTTCTACGAAAAAAAAAACTGTTTCTACGGAAACAAAATAAATTGTTTCTAGGAACAAATAAATTGTTTCTAGAAACAGTATAATGCGTCTTTACAAACTGAAACCAAGTTTTTTGTTTCTGTGTATATCAATATGCTTCTTCAGAAACGGATTATTTTGATTTAGAATATAGTACATCTCTAATTCACTCAATTAATCCGCGATATATAGTACAATGGGGGGAGATGGGACACTTATAAGCACTCTGTATATACCTTTTAGGTTGAAATGTAAACATGAATTATGAAATTAACGTCCGTGTTTTTGTAAACATGGACCATTTTCATGTGTATTATATGGGTAAAAATAGCCATATATGGAAACACGAAATTTAACATCGTATACTTCCTTTAAGCAACTCTATGTCGATTATATATAATATTGTTTTGCGTCTATTGCAATTTTTTGTTTTCGTTTCTACAGAAACAAAATGTTTCGTTTTAAGAAACAAAAATGTTGCTAAATTCGTTTCTGTGACAATAATTCGTTTCTACAGAAACGTAATATTTTGTTTGTAGAAACGAAAATACCGATTTAGTCTAATGTTTATTAAATGAATTGTAGTATTAAACAAAATATTTATATAGCATGAAATTTCAGGTGCTACCGTCTTGATTTATAATAAACCTGCTGTGGTGTAAAAATGGTAAAATTTATGATTAGCCTAAGTTATCACGTGTCACCCACTTTTAATATTTAAACCTCTATCAGTAAATGAAAAACCTCAATTTAATTTACATTTCAAGATTTAAACATTTTATAAGAAATGTATGCAGTTTGCTAAATGAAATATTTGCAAGAAGTATATAGGTCATTTAAATATTTCAATTATATCACGATTACAAGTTTTAAAAAAGAAATGATATTATTAGTTATTAAAACGCTGGCATCCACGATGGTATGTTCATTCTTTATCGGTATAATTACTATAGCGTAGTTAATGAACATGTTAAAACGTCATAAATAGGTTTCCATAATCACGCTTAATTATTGTTTAAGATTTAATAATCGTATTGTTTTGTTGCCAACTTGTGAAACGTGCTGCTACGTCGCTTACGCCACAATTTTGAATTGTCGCATCTATTTATATTATTCAAACTTTCATCGTGTAAAAAAATAATTCTTTATATACCATTTATTTTAAAATGTAAACATGAATTATAAAATTAACGTTCGTGTTTTTGTAAACATGGACCATTTTCATGTGTATTATATGGGTAAAAATAGCCATATATGGAAACACGAAAGTTAACATCGTATACTTCTTTTAAGTAAATTTATGTCGATTATATTGTAGCGGTTGAGTGTGCTTCAAGCACAGATTTTTAATATTTTAATTTATCCAAAATTTAATTAATGCTTAAAGATAGAATATGAAACAGTTGTGTTGCGTAACTATTACATCTGGGGTAACTGTGTTTATGATTAAGCGGCACATCTTGCGTTTTTAGAAACTGTATGCCCAGTCCGCTCGTTTGTCGAACTGACGCCACTTTTCAGTGTAAAACGTTCTTTCCTGTTACTGCTTTTGCACACATGTTTTATGCTATAAAAGCCCTCGTATATTCTGTGTTGACAGGGCAGTGGGAGCTTTCTTATACTCTTGCTGTCCCCACGTTTGTCTCTAGCCTAATGCCGCTCGTTTGTCACCTAATAAACTGAGTTGTCGACCTTGTGTTATACAGTCGTTACGTTAAGATGGACGCGACAATTGGACTTGTTCCTGCACCGTCAACAATATGTAATACTGTTTTGCGTCTATTGCAATTTTTTGTTTTCGTTTCTACAGAAACAAAATATTTCGTTTTGAGAAACAAAAATGTTGCTAAATTCGTTTCTGTGACAATAATTCGTTTCTACAGAAACGTAATATTTTGTTTGTAGAAACGAAAATACCGATTTAGTCTAATGTTTATTAAATGAATTGTAGTATTACACAAAATATTTATATAGCATGAAATTTCAGGTGCTACCGTCTTGATTTATAATAAACCTGCTGTGGTGTAAAAGTGGTAAAATTTATGATTAGCCTAAGTTATCACGTGTCACCCACTTTTAATATTTAAACCTCTATCAGTAAATGAAAAACCTCAATTTAATTTACATTTCAAGATTTAAACATTTTATATAAGAAATGTATGCAGTTTGCTAAATGAAATATTTGCAAGAAGTATATAGGTCATTTAAATATTTCAATTACATCACGATTACAAGTTTTAAAATATAATCGATATTTTTAATTATTAAAACGCTGGCATCCACGATGATATGTTAATTCTTTATCGGTATAATTACTAATAGCATAGTTAATGAAGAATGAACATATAAAAACGTCATAAATAGGTTTACGTAATCACGCTTAATTATTGTTTAAGATTTAATAATCGTATTGATTTGTCGCCAACTTGTGAAACGTGCTGCTACGTCGCTTACGCCACAATTTTGAATTGTCGCATCTATTTATATTATTAGAACTTTCATCGTGTAAAAAAATAATTCTTTATATACCATTTAATTTAAAATGTAAACATGAATTATAAAATTAACGTTCGTGTTTTTGTAAACATGGACCATTTTCATGTGTATTATATGGGTAAAAATAGCCATATATGGAAACACGAAATTTAACATCGTATACTTTGTAACTTTATGTCGATTATATATAATATTGTTTTGTCAGACGAATCGACGTGATAAATGGCGATAACGAGGTTATAATAAATGAGGTTACAATTGGGAGCATCGGCGCTAACTCGGTTAACCGCAGGGTGCATCCGCCGCGTTAACGGAAAGTTAGCGCGCGACGTCAAACATTGAGGTCAATATTGGGGACAACAGAATTTGTGTGACGTAATACTACGACGGGCCGCTACATTTCCATGCTAATAATGTATTTTTGTTTAAAACAACGTGTGATATAAAAATATTACAACCTATTCAGTAAATGCATTTTATTCGTGTTGTATTTTCTCCAGGTTAGACTGCCACAAAATCTCGCTTAAGAAAAAATTTCAAACAATGAACCAAGTTGTGTTGTTCAAATATTTCTTCGATTGAATCGAAACATGGTTTCAATTTAAAAAGAATTACATTGAATATCAATTGCGCTTACTAGAGGCGATCATATATGTGTCAATTAATTGTTACTGCTGCAGTTTTAGTTGTGTTTTAATAACCAAAATCTTTTATCAGACTGGATCGTGGTGGTAGTCATTAAAAAACACTATACAACTTGTATCCTGTTCCCACTTCTCTTTTGCTCTTTTTCTCAAAGAGCAAAAGAGAAATCTTTCCCGTATCTTTCATTTTATCGGTCACGCTTTATCGATCTTGTTCGTGGCTTTAATTAAGTCCCATAAAAAGAAAAGAATAGAAGAGAAACGTAACTGTCAGGTTCCTTCTGCCTTCTTCTCTAATTGGTTGAGCTTTTTGCCCGCCATTTTACTGTAAACATTTAACCAATCATACCGCACGTTCACAGTCACGTGATATTTTCTCTGAGCTGTTAATGTTAAAAATTAATTAGTTCTTACAGACCACGTTTTAGAATTTTAAAAACAAGAATTAATTTTTCAGCATATCTGAAGTGATCGTATTTTAGTGGAAAAATTACAATACTTGGCGGAAGGTAAATTCAGTATATATATATATATATATATATGTGTTATTCACGTGTGCGTGTTTTGAAATTATATATTTAACAGTGCTTGTATATAGGGACGAGGCTTGAATTATTACATTAGTTTACGTTTTTCCTGTTCTTAACCACTTAATTTCTACTTTACAGTGCAGATATAATTCAATTTAGGATCATTGATAGACCATCTTCATCAGAATATTATGTAAGTTTAATACATTTACAATGCTTTTTAAAATTTGGGGAATTATGTTAGTCGTGTGGAGCAATCTGTTCCTATAGCAAACTTGTGATGGCAAGCATGATTTTTCCAAATCAAACGGCTTTTTCAACATGAAATATAGAATCGATTTGTTAAAATTTTTACTGTGTTTATAAAACAGCCTCCTTAATGTAAAGGAAATAAAACACTTAAAATAGTTTATATATTTATATGTTTTTAATATTCTTATCCGATATTAATATTATAAACATGCCACTAAATCATAAACAACTATGCTACAGATACAATAAACTATGTACATATATATAATTGCTAATTAATATCCAGTACAACGATGCATATAATGACATTATTTAATATTAGGGAGATTGTCAGCAGTGAGAGTAGTGATAGGTGAGTTTTTTATGTTAATCTATATAATAAAAAAGAAACATTGATTCTTCTCTATTGGTATTTGATGGGGATGTGCCGAGCTGAGCCCAAACTAAAAAGCTCGTGCCCGAGCGTATCATTTTTTGGCACTATGTTGAAAATTGGGCCGAGTGCCGAGCCTTATGCTGTTGATATAATGTTGCATGCGAGAGCGGAAAATAACAATCGTGTAAATTGTAATTATGTTGAAAACAATTGATTTATAATTGAACTGCTATTGTGTTGCAAATAATCGGCATGTCATTCCCTTCTATGTAGAAATAAACTAAACTTGATAAAAACCATTGCGACAGATGGGCGGGCATATTTTTGGATCGATACTCTGTGCCACGAAAGATTTTTTTCTGCGTACACTTTTAGAAATTTCAACGTCAAAATAATACGTATCGCTAGCAGACACTGGCACATTTTAAGAAGAAACAGAGTGTTTCTTTTTTGACAATCGGGCGCGGACTGGGTAGTGAATAAGAGGTAACATTGACATTGTAAAAAAATTATAAAATTGAACATTCACTGTGTATGTGGTATGCTCGCTCGCGGTCAACGAGACATTGTGTATTCCTGCTCTGGGATACACAATGTGCGGTAAGCGGAAATTACCTTTTTAGCTTACGTATACATATAATAAGTATTTTCAAGTGTAATAAAAAACAGAAAACATTCGATTCTCTCCCCAAGTAATAAACAAAAATAATGTTTAGTCTGGAGGAACAATATTTATCATACCTTGATCATTGATGTCCAGAAAAGATTGTAGGATTTCTATGATTATTTAAAAAAACATTTGCGGGGCAATAAAAAACAATGGTTTCAAAGGCAACTTAACTTAATTAAAAGAAAAAATATTTACAGTGGAAGTACAGGGCAATAATACAAATAGAAGTCTTACAACTTATGCATTATGTAGTCTATATTTTCTCAAAAACATCAACTTTTCCTCTTTTTTCCACAAAGGCAAAATATCTCCTACACACATTTAACAGCCTTGTTTTAATGCTTTTCTTTTATAATTTATAACTACTTCCTTTAATCATAAGCTTACCCACAAATACCATTTTTTTAGACTGAAAACAAAGTTCATAATTTAACTAAGATTTATTTATTTAAGATTTAAGTGAACAAGTTTGATTTAACTAAGTGAAAAAGTTTTTGGGAGAATCTGAATGACTTCTCGACATAATCTCAACTAAATCCTGCAACACAATCATAAAAATTACCTGAAACTGTAACTGAACAGTCTCAATCTAAAACGTAAACTACATCATCAGAAAATGTAGACAAAGCTGTAAAATATTTGTTTTTTGATACTTAATTATCTTTAATTAAATGAAAACAATCTGCATACATAACTTTAAAATCAATTTTATCACAAAGTTAATATTGGTTGGGGTAAAAAAAAACAGTTTTTTCCCCTTTCCATAAGACAATTTTGAGGTAAAAAAAAACAAGAAAAAAAAGTATAAAAAGTTCGAAAAATTTAAAATTAAAATATACCAGCAGCAAGGTACTTAAATATGTTACAAATAACTGCATTCATATAAGGTTTATCACGAAAGGCCTTCTCACAAAAAAAGTTTAGCAAACCCCATAAAAAGTTTTTATCAAATTTCTCGTCTAATCTGCTTGCCGGTGTCAAAATACCCAATAAAATATCAAATTAATGTATGCCCGTTTGTAAATTTTGTCGCATTTCCTTTGTCGATTTACCGTTCCTGTGACTAGGGAGACGCAGCATGTATATATGATAATATAGATAACGATTGAAATAACTTGCGCAATCTGTCACATATATTAAAAGCAGTCGTATTGTAGTTGATTTTAAGTCACAGAATTTTAAATCAACTTCAAACGATCGTTACTTTGACGCACGCAGTTATTCGTTTAGAGCTGCGTAAACGAAAATATGTATAATATTTCTGAGGCGGGTGTTCAAACACCAAACAGCCCCTCTAAATCCGGCACTGATGTGACGTATTATGACGTCAGAATGATTAAGTGTCTCGCCAGAATTTGGATGTCGAAATTTGCGCCCGGCGACACCTGGCAACGAATCGCAGCACTGTATATATATATTTAATTAGTTTGTTGGAGTGCTGGACTATATCAAACATTATTGGCTGTTCATGATTTGAACATTAAGCTAATTGTAGGATTAATAAAATGTTTACCATTATACACCTCTTCTATTTTTAATTTGTTTTATTTTTAGTGATACGGACTCGTTTTTATCACCTTTTGATTGGTAAGAACTTCAATTGTTTTAAATATTTTCATTCATTGAGTACCATTTACTACATTAATCAATAAACAATTAGTTCGTCTATTTGATATTGGGTGCTATTTAAAGTTCTGGGCTTTTGTTAACTGTTAATGTAGTATTGTTTTCTTTCTATGGAGGAAAAACAAACTAAACATTGATAGGATGTATGTTTAGATTCATTCTAATAATATATATATATATATATATATATATATATATATATACTATAACTGTATTATACATATACCTTTTTATTGCAGTGAGGAGGATCTTTTTCTTTGCACTGATTATAACAATGCAGATACTAGTGCTTCTTCAGACTCAAGGTTTGTATTTATGTGTGTATGCAAATAATTCATTATACACCTCATATCATGGTTAATGACGATAGAGAGCATTTGTACTGTAAAATGAACACACACAGCAAATTCATGATCTAAAATATTAATTAATAATACATTTATAGGCCTATACAATTAAGTTAATCGGTATCGGTGGAAAAAGTTGATATCGGTCGGTCTCTCATTTAAACATATTTTCTTTGCTAAAAATCCAAATAACCTTAAGCAAATATTTAAGCTGCATGAAAATCTGATTAATGCGATATCTGATATGCATTATTCGACTTCCCACTTCATTTGGATAACTTAGAGGTTAAGCCCCAATAAACTTTAGTGTAAGTACAAGATTCATTTTTACATTTGTGATTTCAGAAGCTTTAAAGAAGTTAAAGATCAATTGGACGGGCTTACAAGACGCTTGGACAAGTATTATATATATTTTTTTATGTTCTAAATCTAATATATAGTCAAGTGGGGTAATAAAAAACAGAAAATATAAACTTTCGATTTTCCCCCAAAGTAATAAATAAAAATAAAATATTTTTAGTCTGGAGGAACAGTATCCATCATACCTTGATGTCCAAAAAAGATTGTAGGATTTCTATGATTACTTGAAATTTTATTCAAAATTTTGTGCTGTTTTTTTATTCCCCTGGCTTTGGGGTAAAAAAAACATTTGCGGGGCAATAAAAACAATGGTTTTAAAGGCAACTTAACTTAATCAAAAAATAAAATAATAATAATTGAAGTACAGGGCAATAATACAAATATAATTCTTACAACTTAAGTATTATGCAGTCTATATTTTCTCAGAAACATCAACTTTTCCTCTTTTTTCCACAAAATCAAAATATCTCCTACACACTTTTAACAGCCTTTTTCTAAAGCTTTTCTTTTACAATTTATCATATTTACTGAACTACTTCCTTTTGAACATAGGCTTACCCACAAATAACATTTATTACTAAAAACAAAGCTCGTAAGTTTCATAACCTATATAAAGCACAAGAAGTAACTAGAGCACTACACTTGGTTTAACTAAATGGTAAAGGCTTTTGAAAATCTAAATGACATCTTGACTTTATCCAAACTAAATTTAAAATTCAGCCACATAATCATAAAAATGACCTGTAACTGAATAGGCTTAACGTAAAACATAAACTACACCATCAGAAAATGTAGGCAAAGCTGTAAAATATCTGTTTTTGATACTTGATTACCTTTAAAATCAATTAAACTATTAATTAAATTAAAATAATATACATACATAACTTTAAAATTAATTTTATCACCAAGTTAATATTGGTTGGTGTAAAATAAACAAAAAACAGTTTTTTTACCCCTTCCCATAATTTTTACCCCACAATTTTGGGGTAAAATAAAAACAAGAGAAAAAAGTATGAAATGTTCGTAAAATTTAAAATTAAAATATACCAGCAGCAAGGTACTTAAATATGTAACACATACCTGCATTCATAATAAGTTTATCATGAAAGGCTTTCTCACAAAAAAAAGTTTAGCAAACCCCATAAAAAGTTGTTTTTGTCAATTTATTGTTTGATTTATTAATTTGTGTTTTACCGAAAAAATAATTACCACCTAGAATGAATGTTAGGATAAAAAATAAGCCAAATAAATGTCCTTTTTACCCACAAAAGCCGTTTGCGATAAAATGATTTTTTTAGTGGGCTAGGGGGGTTGTCCTTTCTTACCCCAATTACCCCATTGTTTTTCATTACCCCACTTTACTAAAAAAAAACTATTTTTTAAAGTGACTGAAAGTACTTCAACTTAATTTTTGCTTCTTAAATATTCGTTCAAACTGTGTGTTTATATAATTCTAAGTATGTAGTGTGTTTTAACATATTATGTGTTGTAAATTTTTCTTCCTAATTACATTCGTTACAGGAAAATGTCTCATTTATGCAGAGGTAGTCCTCAATTCCCTAGACCTTACATGTAATAATAATTATTAATAAACCAACCAAAACAGTACCATTTTAAAAATCTTAATATCTGGCATACTTTAATGGTGTCGTAATAGAACATGACTTGCTAGTTTGTTATGATTATGTATTTGATAATTTTTTATTAGTTTTATAATTAAAGTCCTGCAGGATTGTAAAAGTTGTAAATCCGGACGGTGATCGTTTAATTTTATTTAAAATCCGGACGTGTTATGTTTTACGTGCGTCTGTCACCCAAGCTACCAAATCTTGTTATAAAGCGTATTACTAACCATCACCAGAGTCTAGTTCGGGCGCCTGTGCGATAGAAACGGTTGTTAAAGCTGCGATCTAATATTTTATGTTCGTCGCGTGTTCGTAATTATCAGCTAACGAATTCGCTCGAGTAACAAACATTGCCGTGCTGCAATTTGGTCATTTTGCGCTTAATTTTTACGCCACATGTCTTATTGCAACATAACTATTAACTATGACGTTTCATTACGTAACAATCGGGACGAATGTGCCCACTGTCCAACCAACCACGAGATCGAAACATCGTGTATGAGCATGGCGCCCCCTCTGTTATAGAGGGCGCCATGTGTATGAGCGTCACATTTTTACGCTCTGCGCCGGCGTAGGAAATAAAGGAAGACGCATGCGGTAGCATACATTTAACACTTATCAACCGAAGCAATCGTTGTGAATTTATTCTCGTGAAAAATGACGTAATGAAACTCTGGTTCTCGTGCGGTGCCAACAAACGATGTTTTTTGGCTTCTGTCCAAGCTCGGCCGGGAAGATACTTTGTAATAATGTATTACAATTTGCGTTGGTTCCAATTTACTGATAGCGTCGCTCCTCGCTCTTATATTTGCACCAATTAAAAATTACATACACGCAATATACCTGCATTCAAAGTTTAAACTATTCTTGGTTGCTGGCTTAAAATATGTCGGGAATAAAACAATTATACGAAATATAGAAGCACATAAACCACAATTGTTTTCTTAAATTTTAATAGTTTATCAAAGGCATTATGACGTAATCATCGTTACATTTTTAATCCACGATGAACGTGCGTAAAACTTTTCATTTGTTTCTGCCGATTTGATACGTCGTTTTAATAAATGTAATATCATTTTAAATTCACCACAATCACTGTCCTATGCAATAAAAATGTTTTATTGGTTGTTCACATCAATATCTATTCTACTTTATGTGATAAATTATTGATACAGGATGTTTTGATTTCGCAGTTGGTTGAGCAGTGAGCACATACCTCCTGATTGTTATATTTTTAAACGTCATAATAAATAGTTACGCTGCAATAGGGCATGTGACGTAACAATTGATCGTATCGAAAACATGTTCCCAGGTTTTGACAGCAGCCAGAGACTCTCGTCTGTTTTTGTATTGCTAAAAATATTTTTACTTGATCATATTTAAATCGAAGTAACATTTGTCAGCTCCTATTTAATAGGCTGGGGCAAAGTTAGTATTGACCAAGTTAGGAAACGGATTGTAAAACAATGAGTCTTGTTATCCATTGTCCCCGCGTCTGTGACGTCATAGTCGCAGCCATTACGGAGCCCACGGCATAGCATTTTTTCATTGCTGGGTGCTGTTTTTCGTCTAAATATTGCGATTTTTAAGAACCAAGCTCTTCTGCGCGTAAAAATGGCTTTCTACTAATGTTATATCTTATCACAATAATAAACCTCACATAAAGAATCAAATTCTATTGAACACTCAATCGATTAAAGAGTAAAAAAACAGAAAATATCAAGTATACCAACCAATAACATAAAAGAACATGTTTAAAATATAAAAATACAAACAAAAACGCATAACATTAACATTTACTGGTGTATCTAGCTGCAGTTTTGCATGTAAATTGCCGTGATTTTACTTTTTGGCTCACAAACTTAACACGTATACCCGGCAACGAAACTTAAGGTATCTTTATAAAATTTGCCTAATATCGAAGTGACATTGAGGAAAACAATACTGAGTTACTATTTTTGGTCCTCTGCTTGAATTAATAAGCTACCTTTTCTGCGTTCCGGGTCTTTATGAAATCGGAAAACGCAAACAACTTATCTGCTAGTACTTAAAAGCAGTTTGGAGCTGCATGTCCACTCATGTTAAATTATAAATGTAGTATATAATGGTTCTGTAGATTCGTAGGTATGATCATATACTATTATGTAAACTAAGCTGATTGCTGCTAGTATTAATCGCCAACGTAAAGTATCCTGTTAAACCACACTGTACGCTGAAAACCAGTCAAAATACTAATTTACTCCACATTAATTCTTAGATTTAATATTATATAACAAGATTTATATTAGAAATTATATTTTAAATGTTAAAACAACCGCTATACGTGTTTTCTAGCGTTGTATCGCTTACAAGAACCAAATAAACACACGGCGACCATGCATTTGTATAGGCGATTCACGCTCTGTGGGCTCCGTAATGGCGGACACAAGCGCCGTTTCCTGACGTGACGTTGGGCTGGGTCGTATGTAAATTAACATTTAATCATACATTAGGTAGATTTTTGGTTAAACAATTTTATTTAAGATAATAATGTAATTGTTTTTTTTTATGATTTCAGAAGCTTACAAGAGATTAAAAATCAGTTGGACTCGCTCACAGGCCGCTTGGAGAAGTATGGTTTTCTATACTTTAAGAATTTTGTTTATGAATTCAAATATATATATATATATATATATTATGAACTAAAATAGTAAAATTAGCACTGCTTCTTTATTTTGACATCATTTCAAAAACAGCCTAAAATTTAGAGTATTTTTTACAATTAATTTAGTGTCTCCACTAATGTAACTAGTAATGTTTCATTGTGTTTAAGAGTGATTTCTGGGAGGGACAATGGGAAAACCAAGACAAAGACTCCAAGGTTCGTCTGATTTCATTTCAAATTTAATATATTGTTTCTTATATATTATATATATTATTATTAAATATTTATTATCTATATATATTATTTTTTTGTATTTGACTATATGTATTATTTTGATGGTATCATGATAATGTATGTACATATATAACTAATGCTATATTTTGTTATTTTCTAGGTGCAAATTTAGTACCAAAGGTAATCAAGAAAGAGTTTCTAAATCCGGAAGGTAAAGTGTAGTTTTGAAACTATTCATGTAATATTAGTAACAAATACTTAAATATAGAAAGTTTCGTCAGTGCCCCTATTGTTCCATGAAATTTGTGAATGTCACAACACACCACAGATTACACCATTCAAATCTTGATAAGACAGCCATGCTGTATGACAACAAGTTAAAGCAAGAAAATTCTGGAGAATATAAAAACTATACAGGCTATTCATGCATTCTCTGTCACCGAGTAGTAAAGTCTATCAAACTACATTGTCTATACAATCATAAAGAAGTAGATGTAAGAGCTGACAGTTTTAGACTATTTGAAATTAAATGCAGTTTAAAAGAAGGGGGGGAGCTGTACAATTTGGAAACTGTCTTATCTCATTATCAACAAGAGTTGGTAGAATTGGGTGTTGCAAAAAGAAACCCAACCACGAAAGAATCAGCAAAAACCTATGTTAATCAATTGAGTAAAATAATCACGTGTGAAGCAGACTTAAAATCACCAGGAATAATTTACCATAATATACAAAGTACCCTAACCGGAGAAGGTGCGGATGGCACAAAATACTCTTATCTTTGTACATTGAAAAATTTCATACAGTTTGTAGAGACACAGCATGAGAATTTTCATTCCGCTGAATTTAAAAAATTATTGAAGTACACAGACCATTGGCTCTTGCGGCAACGAACAAAAAAAGAACAGAGAGAAAATTTTGTGAAACAAAAATCAAGAAGCCAATTAAAAGAAATTAAAGATCCATTTTTACAAATTTTAAAATATGAAAAGAAATTTAAAGAAGTCATGCAAAGTATTCGAGAAGATCCCATACCAACGCCAGAAGGCGTCAAACACCTGTGCTCTGATATCTTTTTAAGAGTAGTGTGCAAATCTGGCTGCAGATCATCTGTACTGACTGGACTAACACTTGACGAACTAAATAATGCTCAAAAAACAGATATGGGAAATTTTAGTATTTACGTAAAAGACCAAAAGGAAAAGGCACAACATGGTTGCCTTGTCCTTTCTGAATTGGAGCTTAATGACTTAAAAGCTGCATCAGGACATTCATGGAAAGGAACGTCCTATTCAAATAAATTAAAAGCTTTTCCATCATTTATAAGTGACAGAGAAAAGATGTCCGCTTCCGAATTCAACAGTATCTGGAGAAAAAGATGCCAACTGGTGTTCGGGTCAGTCATCAGTGTGACTGCAGTTAGAAAGTTAATTACACGTGGTGTTAGCCAACTCCCGAAAGATGTTCAGGTGGCAGTAGCGAGGTCAAAAGGACATTCAATAGCTATCGCTGAAAAAGTTTATGATATATCAGATCCACACCAGTTAGTAGAAAAGGCAAGAATGACTTTGCAAACAATTGCTACAGGTTAGTTTTTCAGCAGTTCTCAGGTTTAGATTAATGTACATGTCTCTGTCAGTTTTTTAACTTATTCTTCTATAATAATAATAACCACTATGTTTTGATTAATTAATGACAAATGTAATAACTTCGTTTATCAACAGAAAAGTCTTCAATCGAAATTACAACTGGTCATAAGCCTTCATCTTCGGATGTAGAACCATGTGATGTGGGGTGCTCCTCTTCGGATGTAGCACCAGGTGATGTGGGGTGCTCCTCTTCGGATGTAGCACCAGGTGATGTGGGGTGCTCCTCTTCGGATGTAGCACCAGGTGATGTGGGGTGCTCCTCTTCGGATGTAGCACCAAGTGATGTGGGGTGCTCCTCTTCGGATGTAGCACCAGGTGATGTGGAGTGCTCCTCTTCAGATGTAGCACCAGGTGATGTGGGGTGCTCCTCTTCGGATGTAGCACCAGGTGATGTGGGGTGCTCCTCTTCAGATGTAGCACCAGGTGATGTGGGGTGCTCCTCTTCAGATGTAGCACCAGGTGATGTGGGGTGCTCCTCTTCGGATACCGAACCTATTGAAGCTGATATGCAATGTTCAAATGTTCCTGTTCAGTCTTACTTCAACTCAATTACAGACCAAGGTAAGTGTTTACTTAATAACCAACTACACTTTTGAATTTGTGTACAGATAATCTTAAATTGCTTAGTGTATGTTTAAACATTTTTTCATTCAAAACCATATTCTTTTTTAAGTTATTTTTGTATTATTTTGTGTTGTTGATGCTTTTCAGTTGATACCTTACAAAATTATTTTATTTAGACAATGTTACCATTCCTGCAAAGTTTATACGAGTGGTATTTTTGGACGATGCTGAACCTAAAGATGTATATCGTTTGAGAGATTTAAAAACTAAAGACAGAAAACGACTTAAATGTTTTGAGGACGTTTGTATGGAAGAAGAGTGCAAAGCAAGATGGGATGATAACTTGTTTTATCTTGCCAAAAGAGTTCCATTGTCTTGTAAGTTTTGTTCATATAATATTTTTTTGTATGGCACTGTTGTCACATACTCACTTTTTAACCATTAAATAAAGGATTCGAGGCTTTATTTTGCAGTTAACTGCCCTTAACGGGTCGTCTGAAGTTTTTTTGCATGTATAAAAGTTATATAAGGCTTGAGGTGTATGTTTTGTATGAAATATGACACTTGAAGAGGTCAGAGGATAAAGTAAATACCTATTTTCACATGTAAGAAATATTGTATAGCTATTTACAGAAGTATGTTTAACATGGTTTAAATATTTGTTTGGTTAGCATTTCATGTTCTTCTTAATTGTTGTCACAATGGTGCTGTTTTTTAAAGGGTCACCTCAAAAACGCTGCATTGTGCATTCGGACACGGACACGATGAAAGAGTCACCAAGAAAAAAGAGGAAAAGTTGTTCAAAAAAAAGAATGGACTTTTTCTATGAAAATTCTAGAGAATTCTGAAGTTTTTTAATAATCGTCAATTGGGGTAATATAAGACAAAATTCACAAATTTTCAGCATTAAAAAAAATTTTGTTAGTGTTTAGGAATAATATTTATCACACATGCCTATAAAAGATTGTGGGATTTCTATGATTGTTTAAAATTTTATTCGAAATCTTGTACTGTTTTTTTTATGTTCCTGACTTTTGGGATCAAAAAACGTTTGCGGGCAATAAAAAACAATGTTTTAAAAAGCAACTAAACTTAATTAAAAGAACAAATTAACAATGCAAAAACAAGGTAATAATACAAATATTAATCAGACAACTTATTACTTATGCAATATGCATTATGCGGTCTATTTTGTCTCATAAATATCAAAACTAACGCATTTCTAACAGCCTTGAACTAATGCTTCTCTTACAATTTATCATTTTTACTGAACTACTTCCTTTTAAACATAAGCTTACCCACAAATAACATTTATTAGACTAAAAACAAAGCTCGTAAGTTTCATAACCTATATAAAGCACAAGAAGTAACCGAAGGATTACATTTAATTCAACTAAATGACGTTCTAAATGACATCTGACTTAATTTAAACTAAATTCAGCAATATAATCATAAAAATGACCTGTAACTAAACAGTCTTAACCTAAACTACATCCTTAGAAAATATAGGCCAAGCTGTAAAATATCTGTTTTTGATACTATTATTTAAAATTAAATGCAGTTTAAAAAAAAGGGGGGGAGCTGTACAATTTGGAAACTGTCTTATCTCATTATCAACAAGAGTTGGTAGAATTGGGTGTTGCAAAAAGAAACCCAACCACGAAAGAATCAGCAAAAACCTATGTTAATCAATTGAGTAAAATAATCACGTGTGAAGCAGACTTAAAATCACCAGGAATAATTTACCATAATATACAAAGTACCCTAACCGGAGAAGGTGCGGATGGCACAAAATACTCTTATCTTTGTACATTGAAAAATTTCATACAGTTTGTAGAGACACAGCATGAGAATTTTCATTCCGCTGAATTTAAAAAATTATTGAAGTACACAGACCATTGGCTCTTGCGGCAACGAACAAAAAAAGAACAGAGAGAAAATTTTGTGAAACAAAAATCAAGAAGCCAATTAAAAGAAATTAAAGATCCATTTTTTACAAATTTTAAAATATGACCATTTAACTTATTCTAAACTAAATTTAGCAACATAATAAAACTGACCTGTTGGGTTAAAAAAAACTAAAACAGAAAAAAACATTTTTTTACCCTTCCAATACGGCAATTTTGGGCTAAAAAAATCAAGAGAAATAGTGCAAAAAATATAATATGAATAATGTGTATATATGTATGAAATGTTTGCAAAAATTAAAATATATCAGAAGCAAGGTACTTTAATACATAGCAAATAACTGCATTCATATAAGGTTTATCATGAACAGCCTTCAGACAAAAAAAATGCTCTTAGCAAACCCCATAAAAAAAATTGTCAATTTTTTGTTTGATTTACTAATTTGTGTCATACTGAAAATATAATTACCACTTAGAATGAAAGTTAGGATAAAAAATACGCTAAATTAATATAGTTTTTACCCACAAAAGCTGTTTGCGATAAAACTATTTTTAGCGGGCTAGGGGGGTGGTTGTCCTTTTTTACCCCAAGTACCCCATTGTTTTTATTACCCCACTTGATATATAGTTTATCAATTTCTTTCCGTATTGTGATTTGACTTAATGATTTGTTAGTGTTTCTAAAATAGATAATAGTTGAAAATTCCATTTTGATATTACCAATAAATTTCTATTTTGATATTACCAATTCTTTCTTCAAATTGTGATTTTTTTTATGTACATAGATTAATTTGGCAAAGTTTTCTTTTTTAAATTCAAATGTGGCGAATAATAATTTTTTTATTTCTTTCCGTATTGTGATTTGACTTATGATTTGTTAGTGTTTCTAAATTAGATAATAGTTGAAAATTCTACTTTGATATTACCAATAAATTTCTATTTTGATATTACAAATTCTTTCTTTAAACTGTGATTTTTTATGTACATAGATTAGTTAGGCAAAATTTTATTTTTTAAATTCAAATGTGGCGAATAATAATTTTTTTATACATAGAAAAACAATTGGTTTTTATCAATTTCTTCTTTTAATGTAATTTGATTTGGTAGTTTCTGTATTAGATAAATACATGTTGAATATTCCGATTCGTTTTTACTGATTTCTTCTTTAAAATTGTGATTTTATTTATGTACATAGATTAAAATTGAAAAAAATCAATGTGGCGTGGGATAATTTGTCTGTACATAGAAATACAAATCCGAGAATTCTTTAAGGGAGGTGGAGGGTAGTTCAATTCATAAACTCAGTCGATTATGACGATTACTTTATATTACACATCGTATTATGGTCGATGCAGTTAAGGAGAAAAGTTCAAAAATTTATATCATTTTTTCATTTATAGCTCCATGCTGCCATGTAACGGTAAAAGAAAAAAAATCAAAAACCAAGTAAGAAACAATTTTTGTAAAACGTATTGTTTTGTTTCCGGAAAATTGTTTCCAGCAAAAAGTGTTTCTCACCAGTACATAGGAGATAGGCAGAATTATGTATTGAATCTTGATTAATATATTGTTAACGTAAATTAAAAAATCATTTCATACCAAAAGCGTATTTTTGAAAATTTTGTTTTATAATCATTGCCTAACTCATTCAGTATTCCCAGACGGTCACCCATTCAAGTACTAACTGAACCCGAGATTGCTTGACTTCCGAGATCGGACGAGATCGGGTACTTTCAATCTGGTATGGAGATAGGCAGAATAACGTATTGAATCTTGGTTAATATATTGTTAACGTAAATTTAAAAAATCATTTTATACCAAAAGCGTATTTTTGAAAATTTTGTTTTATAATCATTGCCTAACTCATTCAGTATTCCCAGACGGTCACCCATTCAAGTACTAACTGAACCCGAGATTGCTTGACTTCCGAGATCGGGTACTTTTAATCTGGTATGGAGATAGGCAGAATTATGTTTTGAATCTTGATTAATATATTGTAAACGTAAATTAAAAAAATCATTTCATACCAAAAGCGTATTTTTGAAAATTTTGTTTTATAATCTATAGCCCCGCTACTTTTAATTGTTATTCATAGACTTCTGATTTCTCGCAGATCCGACTTTACAGGCTGTAGCGGTTAGCTATATCGTAGCTGCTATGTACGTTTTGAATGCCCTTTGTATCTCTTTGATTAATGCAACAATTTCTGACCTTCCTTGATTTTCATTGAAGCTTGATCCAATTGAATATATGTATTTTGGTACAGTCATTAAATCGAATAATCATCAGAATAGCATGCAGGCGATTTTATACAAAGACGGGTAAAAGGCGTTACGAATAAGAGAATGTGACGTCACACAGAATAGACCGAAAGTCCTCTCTCTTCCATTGTTGTTGTCTTGCTTTAATGTCCATTGCTGAATGTAGACTTTGCCCAAGGAATGTAGGTCACACGGGTTCATGGCTCTGGACTCGTAAGGTTCGGCCCTGCCCGTTCCATGGATATAGGTCGGATTGCTACAAGACCTCCCTTGCCGACGAAAAATTACTAAATTGGCTTTTAAATGGTTATGTTCCAGTTGTAGCAAATCCGACACACAAGGCGAATAGAAAGGGGAAGAAATAAGATAAGGATCAGGAGTGTCCAATTTATCTGAAAAACATCTAAAACCAAGCGCCATTAAAACTGTCGCACAACATCACAAACATGCAATCACGGACACGTGTATATGTTATTGGTGGGTGTATGAACATATTGTGTGTAGGTGTTGTGTTTTTGTGTGTACGACGAGATTAGGTTAAGGCGTTGTGACGCCTTCAAAACTGTGCTTAACACGAAACCGCTGAACACCACCATCGATCATACTACCGAGCGCCGGACACCAGGTTCCTATTGCCAGGCCAAAAAATAACAATACAAAGCACAATAAAAAAAATCCAAAATATCGATTAAAATTTCAAAGATCAGTCTCATAAATTTTCCAGCGTGCCGGGCGGCGAAGTAACCGGCCAGCCCTGCTGGTGCGAACGGGTATATCGGGAACGATGGGCTCGAACGGCGGAGATTGCTGTGGAGGAATGGGTAAAGGTAAAGAACCAGTGGTCGCATTGGGATCTGCGTTAAAAGATCTGACATCAGGGTTCATGGTAAAAATGTCGTTTTCACCTTCCACTCTGCAAACTGGACTACCAGCATTTTCGAGGCTGGTCGTTATATCCAATAGAGTATTTGCAGGTTTTAAGCGGTCTATGGAAACAGTAGTGACTCGTGTGCCAAAGTCAATCGTGAAGTATTTCTTCGCGCGTCCAACAACTCGGAAAGGACCTTCGTACGGACGTTCAAGTGCCCTTTTGACACGATCTACCCGAACAAACACATGCGAGCAGGACCAAAGGTTGGGATCTATGTATGACGGGTTTCGCAGTAGAGGTCGCGCGAGAGTCGGGCGAAGTTTGTTCATACGATTTCGCAAATCGCCAAGAAACGAACGCTGGTCCACATTGCAGTCTGGTTTCTCAAAGAATTGTCCTGGCAAACGAAGAGTTGTGCCGTACACCAACTCGGCACATGAACATTTTAAATCTTGCTTATATGCAGACCGTAAACCGAGCATGACCCAAGGAAGATTGCCTAACCAACCATTTTCGTTGGTTTGAGCCATAATAGATGCTTTTAATGAACGGAAAAAACGTTCCGCCATACCGTCAGACATGGGATGAAAACTGGTGGTAAAAATGAGTTTGGCCCCCAGAAATTTGGCCAAATCGGACCAGGTAGCCGATGTGAACTGTGCGCCTCGGTCAGTCGTTATTTGTGCAGGCGCACCAAAGTTAGCTACCCAATGAAAGCAGAACGCGTGTACAACCGTGTCGGTACGTATATCGGTCATGGGTACAACGATAGGGTATCGGGTGAATCTATCAATTATTAGCAGGATGTACCGATAACCTTCGCAACATGGTAGCGGGCCAGCTATATCAATATGGACGCTGTGGAATCGTTGGGAAGGAACAGATATGGTTTGAATGCTGCTAAATGTATGGCGACCGACCTTCGATTGTTGGCATGATAGACATGCCTTAGAGTAATCTCTAATATTAGCATTCATGCCCTTCCAGACAAAGCGTTCTGCAATAAGTCGTTGTGAAGCTCGTATCCCGGGGTGTGATAGAGAATGGAAATGATTAAAAATCTCGCGGCGAAATGACTCGGGAACAATGGGACGGAATGAGCCAGTAGATACATCACCCAATAATGTGACGTGTGAAACTGGTAGAGTTCGGGCTTCAATGCACAAACTGGACTCTGGAGACTGCCTCAAAGACTGGACAGATTCATCATTTGATTGAGCGTTTGCCATAGATTCGTAATCAACAATGGAAGCGCAGTCAGTAAAAATTGCATTAATTTCGGGCCTTGACAAGCAGTCAGCAATTACATTTTCGTCACCCTTAAGGAACTCCATTGTACAATTGTATTCTGAAATGTAGCTGAGATGGCGACTCTGCCTAGCCGAAGCCGACTCAAATCTACCTGTCAATGCCGAAACAAGTGGCTTGTGGTCTGTAAGTATCACGAATGTCCGGGACTCCAAATAATAACGAAAATGCCTCAAAGACGAATACACGGCTAAGAGTTCCAAATCGAATGTGCTGTAGTTGCGCTCGGCTGAGGTCAGAGTTCTGGAAAAAAATGACAGCGGAGCCCATGCTCCATCGACCTTTTGTTCGAGTACACCTGCGACCGCAACGCCACTCGCGTCAGTGACCAGGCGGGTCTGGGCGTCGGGGAGAGGGAAGGTGAGAGTTACTTTGTTGGCCACGATAGATTTGATA
Source organism: Ciona robusta (assembly GCF_009617815.1). Classification (NCBI taxonomy): domain Eukaryota; kingdom Metazoa; phylum Chordata; class Ascidiacea; order Phlebobranchia; family Cionidae; genus Ciona; species Ciona robusta. The sequence continues at coordinate 123,342 of NW_028323130.1, forward strand.
TCCTCAAATGCCTTATTTGCTTCTTCTGTCCATGAAATCGGAGAAGTTTTTGGCAACGTGGGCGAAATCAATGAATTTAGAGGTGCCAGTATGGTAGCACAGTTGGGAATAAATTTATGGTAAAAGTTCACAGCGCCCAGGAATGTTCTGAGGCCCCGAATTGTTTGCGGGCGAGGATAATTGGCCAAAGCATCAACTTTAGAATCTGGAGGGGAAATACCGCTGGTAGTTACAGTGTGACCCAGAAAGTCGATTGTATCCACACCGAAAATACACTTCTGCTTGTTCAATATAAGGCCGTACTGCAACACGCGCTCAAACACAGTTAATAAATGACTGACATGTTCCTCCCGACTTTTGCTATATACAATTGCGTCATCAATATACACGAAAATAAAATCAAGATCACCAAAAATAGTATCCATGAGGCGTTGAAAGGTTGCACCGGAATTGCGAAGGCCCAGGCTCAGACGAGTCCATTCGAACAAACCAAGTGGGCAATTAAAGGCTGTAATCGGTATGTGTTCAGGTTTAACGGGAACTTGAAAATAACCGGATTTAAGGTCAAGCTTACTGAATATCGTGGACCCGGCGAGGTGAGCAGTCATATCGGCCATTAAAGGAATAGGGTATCGGGATGGAATTGTGTGTAGATTGAGGTTTCGGTAATCAACCGTTACCCTGTAAGACCCATCAGGTTTCTTTACCAAATGTAATGGAGAAGCATAACTCGAATTTGATGGACGAATGATGCCTAACTGCAGAAGTTTAGTGATTTCCTTTTTAGCAGCGGCCAGTTTAACAGGGTCGAGCCTACGTACACGACAGACAACCGGGTAACCAGTGGTTTCAATTTCGTGCTCCACGTCATGTCGAACAGGCAACGAAAAACGGGACTCGTCAAATGCGGTGGGAAAAAGGCGCAGAAAATCGTCAAAATTTGCTACATCGGACGGTTTAACGTCGGGTATAGGGGCAGGGATAAACTCTGGTTCGGGGTTAGACTGAGAAAGGCGACGTGGCGGTTGTGAAATACAAAATAGTCGGCGATTACTGACGTCAATCATCATTTGGAAATAATCTAAGAAATCAAGGCCCAGAATCGGGTAACGAACATTTGCAATATGAAAATCCCAGCGAAAAATTCCACAGTCAACAAGAGACACAGAAAGTGGTTTACAGCCGTATGTTCGAATATTTGTGTCATTGAGAGCAACCAACTTCGTATCAGAGCAATTGTATAGGCAATTATCGTCCTCTAAAGGGGGAACAACGGAGACTTCGGCACCAGTGTCGACCAAGAAATTTAACTTGTTGTTATTATCAAAAACAAAAAATAAACGGGATCGTCTCCTGATTGGCCCCTTGTTACTAACATTACACGAAATTGACTTAGGGTTAGTATGAGAATGCACTCTGGCAGCTGATCCAATAAAACGCGCGCGCGATCGAGTCGCCGGCCTCCGATGCACGCGCCCAACTAGTTTTTTGCATTGTTGGATCCCCAAGCGCACGGAGCCTCACACCGAAAGGCATTCGGTCCGAAACGTTCGTGGTAAGAACAAAAACCAGCAGATGCGCGACCGCCTCCAAGGACCCTACCAGGCGCACGATACCTAAAATTTCCGCTATTCTGCTGCCACGCGCCGCTGCTTGACATTCGCTAAGGTCCATTCTCGACACCTGACAATCTACTGGTGTTAGACCAACGCGGCTCGCGATATCGCAATGGCGGGACATGAGGACGAGGTAAGCCGGCGCTCGCCATTGTTCTGCCGGGAGAGACCGACGAGCGTTCAGCCGATGCATTCAATTTCCGAACACTATCGGATAAAATCTCAACACGCCTCTCCAAGGATTCGTTCGTAAGGGCCAGTTTCCTCGCCTCATGCGCACTGAGATGAGACTCGACGCGTCGGCCTTTCATAAACTCATCTGCACATTTAACCAGCTCCTTAAAATCTAAATCCCTGCGTGCACGTAAGTTGGAACTAACATCCGGTGGTAGGCACCTTAAAAGTCTGTTTCTCATCAATTTTCTCCCAAGCGGAGTGTTTTGATCAGGGCCAAGGAACAACTGCATTTTATGGACAAAACGACTGGGAGAATCATTACCAATATCTATAGTCTCAAACATCGAGTTGAGGTTAGCGTCTTCACACCGACCAAACTCGTACAACAAAGTCTCTTTTAGCACGCTGTAAGGCTGGTCTGTGTCGGCAGATAAAGCATATTCGACAAGAGCAAATTCCGACTCGTTTAGGGCATCAATGACCAGATGGAACTTATCAATTTCGCTATTTACATTTGCCCGTCCAAACCAACTTTCCGTACACTTAAACCAAAACTCTGCCGCTTCCGGCCAAAATTTTCGAAGTGGTTTTGATTTATTAACACCATTAGAAAAATCGGGAGGGGAAAGGGCGCTAAAAGTCGGATTGACGGCGGGAATTAAGGATGAATTAAATGCGGGGGCGGAAGGCACCGTAGGTAAAACGACAGGTGAAAACGGGGTGCTGGCGCGTAGGACTGGTGTCGCGTCGTCGTTAGGAAACGTCATAAGGTCAATGGGTGTGTTCACAGTATCATGCAACACAGAAGAAGCGCCACTAACCTGAACCCATCCGACTTGTGGTGATAAGTTCGTGGACGTGGCAAATGCTGGAGTTCCCAGCATATTTGTAATCTTGTTTGAAGCCGCTGTAGTTCGCGGTGTCTGTACGGTGGTGAATGGTATGGAATGCCCATAGAATGCCATGTTTTCGATTCCGCCCGACAGAAATAATGCCTGCTGTGGTCTCAGACGTTTCCAGCCGAGTAATTTGAGGTCTGATCCTTATCTGGGAATAATTCAGTATAGTTAATTAATAAAACGGGAAGGTGTTAAAAAATTAATACAGACGTAACATCAACAGAACATAAAAGAATCGGGTAAATACGATATTATCGACACAATAATAATAACAAAAACGTAACTACTGTAAATCTTTAATCGTTGCTCCCTCGGCGAAAATGCTGTCTTCTAATAATGAGCGAGAAACTTCCAGATAACGTTGACGGCAACAGCGGATTACCAGATATTAACGGATGTACTCCCAGATAATAGATGTTCTCCCAGATAATGGATGTTCTCCCAGATAACAGATGTAATTCCAGAGATCCGTGTGTGTTCGGCTTTGTCAATAGCGGAAGGATACGTGTTCAAATCATCACGTCGAGGTCACCATTTATAGCCCCGCTACTTTTAATTGTTATTCATAGACTTCTGATTTCTCGCAGATCCGACTTTACAGGCTGTAGCGGTTAGCTATATCGTAGCTGCTATGTACGTTTTGAATGCCCTTTGTATCTCTTTGATTAATGCAACAATTTCTGACCTTCCTTGATTTTCATTGAAGCTTGATCCAATTGAATATATGTATTTTGGTACAGTCATTAAATCGAATAATCATCAGAATAGCATGCAGGCGATTTTATACAAAGACGGGTAAAAGGCGTTACGAATAAGAGAATGTGACGTCACACAGAATAGACCGAAAGTCCTCTCTCTTCCATTGTTGTTGTCTTGCTTTAATGTCCATTGCTGAATGTAGACTTTGCCCAAGGAATGTAGGTCACACGGGTTCATGGCTCTGGACTCGTAAGGTTCGGCCCTGCCCGTTCCATGGATATAGGTCGGATTGCTACAAATCATTACCTAACTCATTCAGTATTCCCAGACGGTCACCCATTCAAGTACTAACTGAACCCGAGATTGCTTGACTTCCGAGATCGGACGAGATCGGGTACTTTCAATCTGGTATGGAGATAGGCAGAATACTTTATTGAATCTTGACTAATATATTGTTAAGGTAAATTAAAAAATCATTTTATACCTAAAGCGTATTTTTGAAAATTTTGTTTTATAATCATTGCCTAACTCATTCAGTATTCCCGGACGGTCACCCATTCAAGTACTAACTGAACCCGAGATTGCTTGACTTCCGAGATCGGAAGAGATCGGGTACTTTCAATCTGGTATGGAGATAGGCAGAATTATGTTTTGAATCTTGATTAATATATTGTTAACCTAAATTAAAAAAATCATTTTATACCAAAAGCGTATTTTTGAAAATTTTGTTTTATAATCATTGCCTAACTCATTCAGTATTCCCAGACGGTCACCCATTCAAGTACTAACTGAACCCGAGATTGCTTGACTTCCGAGATCGGGTACTTTTAATCTGGTATGGAGATAGGCAGAATTATGTTTTGAATCTTGATTAATATATTGTTAACGTAAATTAAAAAAATCATTTCATACCAAAAGCGTATTTTTGAAAATTTTGTTTTATAGTCATTGCCTAACTCATTCAGTATTCCCAGACGGTCACCCATTCAAGTACTAACTGAACCCGAGATTGCTTGACTTCCGAGATCGGACGAGATCGGGTACTTTCAATCTGGTATGGAGATAGGCAGATTTATGTTTTGAATCTTGATTAATATATTTTTAAGGTAAATTAAAAAATCATTTCATACCAAAAGCGTATTTTTGAAAATTTTGTTTTATAATCATTGCCTAACTCATTAAGTACTAACTGAACCCGAGATTGCTTGACTTCCGAGATCGGACGAGATCGGGTACTTTCAATCTGGTATGGAGATAGGCAGAATTATGTATTGAATCTTGATTAATATGTTGTTAACGTAAATTAAAAATTCATTTTATACCAAAAGCGTATTTTTGAAAATTTTGTTTCATAATCATTGCCTAACTCATTCAGTATTCCCAGACGGTCACCCATTCAAGTACTAACTGAACCCGAGATTGCTTGACTTCCGAGATCGGACGAGATCGGGTACTTTCAATCTGGTATGTAGTTAGGCAGAATTATGTTCTGAATCTTGATTAATATATAGTTAACGTAAATTAAAAATTCATTTTATACCAAAAGCGTATTTTTGAAAATTTACTGTTATAATCATTGCCTAACTCATTCAGTATTCCCAGACGGTCACCCATTCAAGTACTAACTGAACCCGAGATTGCTTGACTTCCGAGATCGGGTACTTTTAATCTGGTATGGAGATAGGCAGAATTATGTTTTGAATCTTGATTAATATATTGTTAACGTAAATTAAAAAAATCAATTCATACCAAAAGCGTATTTTTGAAAATTTTGTTTTATAGTCATTGCCTAACTCATTCAGTATTCCCAGACGGTCACCCATTCAAGTACTAACTGAACCCGAGATTGCTTGACTTCCGAGATCGGACGAGATCGGGTACTTTCAATCTGGTATGGAGATAGGCAGAATTATGTTTTGAATCTTGATTAATATATTTTTAAGGTAAATTAAAAAATCATTTCATACCAAAAGCGTATTTTTGAAAATTTTGTTTTATAATCATTGCCTAACTCATTAAGTACTAACTGAACCCGAGATTGCTTGACTTCCGAGATCGGACGAGATCGGGTACTTTCAATCTGGTATGTAGTTAGGCAGAATTATGTTCTGAATCTTGATTAATATATAGTTAACGTAAATTAAAAATTCATTTTATACCAAAAGCGTATTTTTGAAAATTTACTGTTATAATCATTGCCTAACTCATTCAGTATTCCCAGACGGTCACCCATTCAAGTACTAACTGAACCCGAGATTGCTTGACTTCCGAGATCGGGTACTTTTAATCTGGTATGGAAATAGGCAGAATTATGTTTTGAATCTTGATTAATATATTGTTAACGTAAATTAAAAAAATCAATTCATACCAAAAGCGTATTTTTGAAAATATTGTTTTATAATCATTGCCTAACTCATTCAGTATTCCCAGACGGTCACCCATTCAAGTACTAACTGAACCCGAGATTGCTTGACTTCCGAGATCGGACGAGATCGGGTACTTTCAATCTGGTATGAAGATAGGCAGAATACTTTATTGAGTCTTGACTAATATATTGTTAAGGTAAATTAAAAAATCATTTTATACCAAAAGCGTATTTTTGAAAATTTTGTTTTGTAATCATTGCCTAACTCATTCAGTATTCCCAGACGGTCACCCATTCAAGTACTAACTGAACCCGAGATCGCTTGACTTCCGAGATCGGACGAGATCGGGTACTTTCAATCTGGTATGGAGATAGGCAGAATACTTTATTGAATCTTGACTAATATATTATTAAGGTAAATTAAAAAATCATTTTATACCAAAAGCGTATTTTTGAAAATTTTGTTTTTTAATCATTGCCTAACTCATTCAGTATTCCCAGACGGTCACGCATTCAAGTACTAACTGAACCCGAGATTGCTTGACTACCGAGATCGGACGAGATCGGGTACTTTCAATCTGGTATGGAGATAGGCAGACTTATGTATTGAATCTTGATTAATATGTTGTTAACGTAAATTAAAAAATCATTTTATACCAAAAGCGTATTTTTGAAAATTTTGTTTCATAATCATTGCCTAACTCATTCAGTATTCCCAGACGGTCACCCATTCAAGTACTAACTGAACCCGAGAATGCTTGACTTCCGAGATCGGACGAGAACGGGTACTTTCAATCTGGTATGGAGATAGGCAGAATACTTTATTGAATCTTGATTAATATATTGTTAAGGTAAATTAAAAAATCAATTTATACCAAAAGCGTATTTTTGAAAATTTTGTTTTATAATCATTGCCTAACTCATTCAGTATTCCCAGACGGTCACCCATTCAATTACTAACTGAACCCGAGATTGCTTGACTTCCGAGATCGGACGAGATCGGGTACTTTCAATCTGGTATGGAGATAGGCAGAGTTATGTTTTGAATCTTGATTAATATATTGTTAACGTAAATTAAAAAAATCATTTTATACCAAAAGCGTATTTTTGAAAATTTTGTTTTATAATCATTACCTAACTCATTCAGTATTCCCAGACGGTCACCCATTCAAGTACTAACTGAACCCGAGATTGCTTGACTTCCGAGATCGGACGAGATCGGGTACTTTCAATCTGGTATGGAGATAGGCAGAATACTTTATTGAATCTTGACTAATATATTGTTAAGGTAAATTAAAAAATCATTTTATACCTAAAGCGTATTTTTGAAAATTTTGTTTTATAATCATTGCCTAACTCATTCAGTATTCCCGGACGGTCACCCATTCAAGTACTAACTGAACCCGAGATTGCTTGACTTCCGAGATCGGAAGAGATCGGGTACTTTCAATCTGGTATGGAGATAGGCAGAATTATGTTTTGAATCTTGATTAATATATTGTTAACCTAAATTAAAAAAATCATTTTATACCAAAAGCGTATTTTTGAAAATTTTGTTTTATAATCATTGCCTAACTCATTCAGTATTCCCAGACGGTCACCCATTCAAGTACTAACTGAACCCGAGATTGCTTGACTTCCGAGATCGGGTACTTTTAATCTGGTATGGAGATAGGCAGAATTATGTTTTGAATCTTGATTAATATATTGTTAACGTAAATTAAAAAAATCATTTCATACCAAAAGCGTATTTTTGAAAATTTTGTTTTATAGTCATTGCCTAACTCATTCAGTATTCCCAGACGGTCACCCATTCAAGTACTAACTGAACCCGAGATTGCTTGACTTCCGAGATCGGACGAGATCGGGTACTTTCAATCTGGTATGGAGATAGGCAGAATTATGTTTTGAATCTTGATTAATATATTTTTAAGGTAAATTAAAAAATCATTTCATACCAAAAGCGTATTTTTGAAAATTTTGTTTTATAATCATTGCCTAACTCATTAAGTATTCCCAGACGGTCACCCATTCAAGTACTAACTGAACCCGAGATTGCTTGACTTCCGAGATCGGACGAGATCGGGTACTTTCAATCTGGTATGGAGATAGGCAGAATTATGTATTGAATCTTGATTAATATGTTGTTAACGTAAATTAAAAAATCATTTTATACCAAAAGCGTATTTTTGAAAATTTTGTTTCATAATCATTGCCTAACTCATTCAGTATTCCCAGACGGTCACCCATTCAAGTACTAACTGAACCCGAGAATTGCTTGACTTCCGAGATCGGACGAGATCGGGTACTTTCAATCTGGTATGTAGTTAGGCAGAATTATGTTCTGAATCTTGATTAATATATAGTTAACGTAAATTAAAAATTCATTTTATACCAAAAGCGTATTTTTGAAAATTTACTGTTATAATCATTGCCTAACTCATTCAGTATTCCCAGACGGTCACCCATTCAAGTACTAACTGAACCCGAGATTGCTTGACTTCCGAGATCGGGTACTTTTAATCTGGTATGGAGATAGGCAGAATTATGTTTTGAATCTTGATTAATATATTGTTAACGTAAATTAAAAAAATCAATTCATACCAAAAGCGTATTTTTGAAAATATTGTTTTATAATCATTGCCTAACTCATTCAGTATTCCCAGACGGTCACCCATTCAAGTACTAACTGAACCCGAGATTGCTTGACTTCCGAGATCGGACGAGATCGGGTACTTTCAATCTGGTATGAAGATAGGCAGAATACTTTATTGAGTCTTGACTAATATATTGTTAAGGTAAATTAAAAAATCATTTTATACCAAAAGCGTATTTTTGAAAATTTTGTTTTGTAATCATTGCCTAACTCATTCAGTATTCCCAGACGGTCACCCATTCAAGTACTAACTGAACCCGAGATCGCTTGACTTCCGAGATCGGACGAGATCGGGTACTTTCAATCTGGTATGGAGATAGGCAGAATACTTTATTGAATCTTGACTAATATATTATTAAGGTAAATTAAAAAATCATTTTATACCAAAAGCGTATTTTTGAAAATTTTGTTTTTTAATCATTGCCTAACTCATTCAGTATTCCCAGACGGTCACGCATTCAAGTACTAACTGAACCCGAGATTGCTTGACTACCGAGATCGGACGAGATCGGGTACTTTCAATCTGGTATGGAGATAGGCAGACTTATGTATTGAATCTTGATTAATATGTTGTTAACGTAAATTAAAAAAATCATTTTATACCAAAAGCGTATTTTTGAAAATTTTGTTTCATAATCATTGCCTAACTCATTCAGTATTCCCAGACGGTCACCCATTCAAGTACTAACTGAACCCGAGAATGCTTGACTTCCGAGATCGGACGAGAACGGGTACTTTCAATCTGGTATGGAGATAGGCAGAATACTTTATTGAATCTTGATTAATATATTGTTAAGGTAAATTAAAAAATCAATTTATACCAAAAGCGTATTTTTGAAAATTTTGTTTTATAATCATTGCCTAACTCATTCAGTATTCCCAGACGGTCACCCATTCAATTACTAACTGAACCCGAGATTGCTTGACTTCCGAGATCGGACGAGATCGGGTACTTTCAATCTGGTATGGAGATAGGCAGAGTTATGTTTTGAATCTTGATTAATATATTGTTAACGTAAATTAAAAAAATCATTTTATACCAAAAGCGTATTTTTGAAAATTTTGTTTTATAATCATTACCTAACTCATTCAGTATTCCCAGACGGTCACCCATTCAAGTACTAACTGAACCCGAGATTGCTTGACTTCCGAGATCGGACGAGATCGGGTACTTTCAATCTGGTATGGAGATAGGCAGAATACTTTATTGAATCTTGACTAATATATTGTTAAGGTAAATTAAAAAATCATTTTATACCTAAAGCGTATTTTTGAAAATTTTGTTTTATAATCATTGCCTAACTCATTCAGTATTCCCGGACGGTCACCCATTCAAGTACTAACTGAACCCGAGATTGCTTGACTTCCGAGATCGGAAGAGATCGGGTACTTTCAATCTGGTATGGAGATAGGCAGAATTATGTTTTGAATCTTGATTAATATATTGTTAACCTAAATTAAAAAAATCATTTTATACCAAAAGCGTATTTTTGAAAATTTTGTTTTATAATCATTGCCTAACTCATTCAGTATTCCCAGACGGTCACCCATTCAAGTACTAACTGAACCCGAGATTGCTTGACTTCCGAGATCGGGTACTTTTAATCTGGTATGGAGATAGGCAGAATTATGTTTTGAATCTTGATTAATATATTGTTAACGTAAATTAAAAAAATCATTTCATACCAAAAGCGTATTTTTGAAAATTTTGTTTTATAGTCATTGCCTAACTCATTCAGTATTCCCAGACGGTCACCCATTCAAGTACTAACTGAACCCGAGATTGCTTGACTTCCGAGATCGGACGAGATCGGGTACTTTCAATCTGGTATGGAGATAGGCAGAATTATGTTTTGAATCTTGATTAATATATTTTTAAGGTAAATTAAAAAATCATTTCATACCAAAAGCGTATTTTTGAAAATTTTGTTTTATAATCATTGCCTAACTCATTAAGTATTCCCAGACGGTCACCCATTCAAGTACTAACTGAACCCGAGATTGCTTGACTTCCGAGATCGGACGAGATCGGGTACTTTCAATCTGGTATGGAGATAGGCAGAATTATGTATTGAATCTTGATTAATATGTTGTTAACGTAAATTAAAAAATCATTTTATACCAAAAGCGTATTTTTGAAAATTTTGTTTCATAATCATTGCCTAACTCATTCAGTATTCCCAGACGGTCACCCATTCAAGTACTAACTGAACCCGAGATTGCTTGACTTCCGAGATCGGACGAGATCGGGTACTTTCAATCTGGTATGTAGTTAGGCAGAATTATGTTCTGAATCTTGATTAATATATAGTTAACGTAAATTAAAAATTCATTTTATACCAAAAGCGTATTTTTGAAAATTTACTTTTATAATCATTGCCTAACTCATTCAGTATTCCCAGACGGTCACCCATTCAAGTACTAACTGAACCCGAGATTGCTTGACTTCCGAGATCGGGTACTTTTAATCTGGTATGGAGATAGGCAGAATTATGTTTTGAATCTTGATTAATATATTGTTAACGTAAATTAAAAAAATCATTTCATACCAAAAGCGTATTTTTGAAAATTTTGTTTTATAGTCATTGCCTAACTCATTCAGTATTCCCAGACGGTCACCCATTCAAGTACTAACTGAACCCGAGATTGCTTGACTTCCGAGATCGGACGAGATCGGGTACTTTCAATCTGGTATGGAGATAGGCAGAGTTATGTTTTGAATCTTGATTAATATATTGTTAACGTAAATTAAAAAAATCATTTTATACCAAAAGCGTATTTTTGAAAATATTGTTTTATAATCATTGCCTAACTCATTCAGTATTCCCAGACGGTCACCCATTCAAGTACTAACTGAACCCGAGATTGCTTGACTTCCGAGATCGGGTACTTTCAATCTGGTATGAAGATAGGCAGAATACTTTATTGAGTCTTGACTAATATATTGTTAAGGTAAATTAAAAAATCATTTTATACCAAAAGCGTATTTTTGAAAATTTTGTTTTATAATCATTGCCTAACTCATTCAGTATTCCCAGACGGTCACCCATTCAAGTACTAACTGAACCCGAGATTGCTTGACTTCCGAGATCGGACGAGATCGGGTACTTTCAATCTGGTATGGAGATAGGCAGAATAACGTATTGAATCTTGGTTAATATATTGTTAACGTAAATTAAAAAAATCATTTTATACCAAAAGCGTATTTTTGAAAATTTTGTTTTATAATCATTGCCTAACTCATTCAGTATTCCCAGACGGTCACCCATTCAAGTACGAACTGAACCCGAGATTGCTTGACTTCCGAGATCGGACGAGATCGGGTACTTTCAATCTGGTATGGAGATAGGCAGAGTTATGTTTTGAATCTTGATTAATATATTGTTAACGTAAATTAAAAAAATCATTTTATACCAAAAGCGTATTTTTGAAAATTTTGTTTTATAATCATTGCCTAACTCATTCAGTATTCCCAGACGGTCACCCATTCAAGTACTAACTGAACCCGAGATTGCTTGACTTCCGAGATCGGACGAGATCGGGTACTTTCAATCTGGTATGGAGATAGGCAGAATACTTTATTGAATCTTGACTAATATATTGTTAAGGTAAATTAAAAAATCATTTTATACCTTAAGCGTATTTTTGAAAATTTTGTTTTATAATCATTGCCTAACTCATTCAGTATTCCCGGACGGTCACCCATTCAAGTACTAACTGAACCCGAGATTGCTTGACTTCCGAGATCGGAAGAGATCGGGTACTTTCAATCTGGTATGGAGATAGGCAGAATTATGTTTTGAATCTTGATTAATATATTGTTAACCTAAATTAAAAAAATCATTTTATACCAAAAGCGTATTTTTGAAAATTTTGTTTTATAATCATTGCCTAACTCATTCAGTATTCCCAGACGGTCACCTATTCAAGTACTAACTGAACCCGAGATTGCTTGACTTCCGAGATCGGGTACTTTTAATCTGGTATGGAGATAGGCAGAATTATGTTTTGAATCTTGATTAATATATTGTTAACGTAAATTAAAAAAATCATTTCATACCAAAAGCGTATTTTTGAAAATTTTGTTTTATAGTCATTGCCTAACTCATTCAGTATTCCCAGACGGTCACCCATTCAAGTACTAACTGAACCCGAGATTGCTTGACTTCCGAGATCGGACGAGATCGGGTACTTTCAATCTGGTATGGAGATAGGCAGAATTATGTTTTGAATCTTGATTAATATATTTTTAAGGTAAATTAAAAAATCATTTCATACCAAAAGCGTATTTTTGAAAATTTTGTTTAATAATCATTGCCTAACTCATTAAGTATTCCCAGACGGTCACCCATTCAAGTACTAACTGAACCCGAGATTGCTTGACTTCCGAGATCGGACGAGATCGGGTACTTTCAAACTGGTATGGAGATAGGCAGAATTATGTATTGAATCTTGATTAATATGTTGTTAACGTAAATTAAAAAATCATTTTATACCAAAAGCGTATTTTTGAAAATTTTGTTTCATAATCATTGCCTAACTCATTCAGTATTCCCAGACGGTCACCCATTCAAGTACTAACTGAACCCGAGATTGCTTGACTTCCGAGATCGGGTACTTTCAATCTGGTATGTAGTTAGGCAGAATTATGTTCTGAATCTTGATTAATATATAGTTAACGTAAATTAAAAATTCATTTTATACCAAAAGCGTATTTTTGAAAATTTACTTTTATAATCATTGCCTAACTCATTCAGTATTCCCAGACGGTCACCCATTCAAGTACTAACTGAACCCGAGATTGCTTGACTTCCGAGATCGGGTACTTTTAATCTGGTATGGAGATAGGCAGAATTATGTTCTGAATCTTGATTAATATATTGTTAACGTAAATTAAAAAAATCATTTCATACCAAAAGCGTATTTTTGAAAATTTTGTTTTATAGTCATTGCCTAACTCATTCAGTATTCCCAGACGGTCACCCATTCAAGTACTAACTGAACCCGAGATTGCTTGACTTCCGAGATCGGACGAGATCGGGTACTTTCAATCTGGTATGGAGATAGGCAGAGTTATGTTTTGAATCTTGACTAATATATTGTTAAGGTAAATTAAAAAATCATTTTATACCAAAAGCGTATTTTTGAAAATATTGTTTTATAATCATTGCCTAACTCATTCAGTATTTCCAGACGGTCACCCATTCAAGTACTAACTGAACCCGAGATTGCTTGACTTCCGAGATCGGACGAGATCGGGTACTTTCAATCTGGTATGGAGATAGGCAGAATAACGTATTGAATCTTGGTTAATATATTGTTAACGTAAATTTAAAAAATCATTTTATACCAAAAGCGTATTTTTGAAAATTTTGTTTAATAATCATTGCCTAACTCATTAAGTATTCCCAGACGGTCACCCATTCAAGTACTAACTGAACCCGAGATTGCTTGACTTCCGAGATCGGACGAGATCGGGTACTTTCAAACTGGTATGGAGATAGGCAGAATTATGTATTGAATCTTGATTAATATGTTGTTAACGTAAATTAAAAAATCATTTTATACCAAAAGCGTATTTTTGAAAATTTTGTTTCATAATCATTGCCTAACTCATTCAGTATTCCCAGACGGTCACCCATTCAAGTACTAACTGAACCCGAGATTGCTTGACTTCCGAGATCGGGTACTTTCAATCTGGTATGTAGTTAGGCAGAATTATGTTCTGAATCTTGATTAATATATAGTTAACGTAAATTAAAAATTCATTTTATACCAAAAGCGTATTTTTGAAAATTTACTTTTATAATCATTGCCTAACTCATTCAGTATTCCCAGACGGTCACCCATTCAAGTACTAACTGAACCCGAGATTGCTTGACTTCCGAGATCGGGTACTTTTAATCTGGTATGGAGATAGGCAGAATTATGTTCTGAATCTTGATTAATATATTGTTAACGTAAATTAAAAAAATCATTTCATACCAAAAGCGTATTTTTGAAAATTTTGTTTTATAGTCATTGCCTAACTCATTCAGTATTCCCAGACGGTCACCCATTCAAGTACTAACTGAACCCGAGATTGCTTGACTTCCGAGATCGGACGAGATCGGGTACTTTCAATCTGGTATGGAGATAGGCAGAGTTATGTTTTGAATCTTGACTAATATATTGTTAAGGTAAATTAAAAAATCATTTTATACCAAAAGCGTATTTTTGAAAATATTGTTTTATAATCATTGCCTAACTCATTCAGTATTTCCAGACGGTCACCCATTCAAGTACTAACTGAACCCGAGATTGCTTGACTTCCGAGATCGGACGAGATCGGGTACTTTCAATCTGGTATGGAGATAGGCAGAATAACGTATTGAATCTTGGTTAATATATTGTTAACGTAAATTTAAAAAATCATTTTATACCAAAAGCGTATTTTTGAAAATTTTGTTTTATAATCATTGCCTAACTCATTCAGTATTCCCAGACGGTCACCCATTCAAGTACTAACTGAACCCGAGATTGCTTGACTTCCGAGATCGGACGAGATCGGGTACTTTCAATCTGGTATGGAGATAGGCAGAATACTTTATTGAATCTTGACTAATATATTATTAAGGTAAATTAAAAAATCATTTTATACCAAAAGCGTATTTTTGAAAATTTTGTTTTTTAATCATTGCCTAACTCATTCAGTATTCCCAGACGGTCACCCTTTCAAGTACTAACTGAACCCGAGATTGCTTGACTTCCGAGATCGGGTACTTTTAATCTGGTATGGAGATAGGCAGAATTATGTTTTGAATCTTGATTAATATATTGTTAACCTAAATTAAAAAAATCATTTTATACCAAAAGCGTATTTTTGAAAATTTTGTTTTATAATCATTGCCTAACTCATTCAGTATTCCCAGACGGTCACCCATTCAAGTACTAACTGAACCCGAGATTGCTTGACTTCCGAGATCGGGTACTTTTAATCTGGTATGGAGATAGGCAGAATTATGTTTTGAATCTTGATTAATATATTGTTAACGTAAATTAAAAAATCATTTCATACCAAAAGCGTATTTTTGAAAATTTTGTTTTATAATCATTGCCTAACTCATTCAGTATTCCCAGACGGTCACCCATTCAAGTACTAACTGAACCCGAGATTGCTTGACTTCCGAGATCGGACGAGATCGGGTACTTTCAATCTGGTATGGAGATAGGCAGAATAACGTATTGAATCTTGGTTAATATATTGTTAACGTAAATTTAAAAAATCATTTTATACCAAAAGCGTATTTTTGAAAATTTTGTTTTATAATCATTGCCTAACTCATTCAGTATTCCCAGACGGTCACCCATTCAAGTACTAACTGAACCCGAGATTGCTTGATTTCCGAGATCGGACGAGATCGGGTACTTTCAATCTGGTATGGAGATAGGCAGAATACTTTATTGAATCTTGACTAATATATTATTAAGGTAAATTAAAAAATCATTTTATACCAAAAGCGTATTTTTGAAAATTTTGTTTTTTAATCATTGCCTAACTCATTCAGTATTCCCAGACGGTCACCCTTTCAAGTACTAACTGAACCCGAGATTGCTTGACTTCCGAGATCGGGTACTTTTAATCTGGTATGGAGATAGGCAGAATTATGTTTTGAATCTTGATTAATATATTGTTAACCTAAATTAAAAAAATCATTTTATACCAAAAGCGTATTTTTGAAAATTTTGTTTTATAATCATTGCCTAACTCATTCAGTATACCCAGACGGTCACCCATTCAAGTACTAACTGAACCCGAGATTGCTTGACTTCCGAGATCGGGTACTTTTAATCTGGTATGGAGATAGGCAGAATTATGTTTTGAATCTTGATTAATATATTGTTAACGTAAATTAAAAAAATCATTTCATACCAAAAGCGTATTTTTGAAAATTTTGTTTTATAGTCATTGCCTAACTCATTCAGTATTCCCAGACGGTCACCCATTCAAGTACTAACTGAACCCGAGATTGCTTGACTTCCGAGATCGGGTACTTTCAATCTGGTATGGAGATAGGCAGAATTATGTTTTGAATCTTGATTAATATGTTGTTAACGTAAATTAAAAAAATCATTTTATACCAAAAGCGTATTTTTGAAAATTTTGTTTTATAATCTATAGCCCCGCTACTTTTAATTGTTATTCATAGACTTCTGATTTCTCGCAGATCCGACTTTACAGGCTGTAGCGGTTAGCTATATCGTAGCTGCTATGTACGTTTTGAATGCCCTTTGTATCTCTTTGATTAATGCAACAATTTCTGACCTTCCTTGATTTTCATTGAAGCTTGATCCAATTGAATATATGTATTTTGGTACAGTCATTAAATCGAATAATCATCAGAATAGCATGCAGGCGATTTTATACAAAGACGGGTAAAAGGCGTTACGAATAAGAGAATGTGACGTCACACAGAATAGACCGAAAGTCCTCTCTCTTCCATTGTTGTTGTCTTGCTTTAATGTCCATTGCTGAATGTAGACTTTGCCCAAGGAATGTAGGTCACACGGGTTCATGGCTCTGGACTCGTAAGGTTCGGCCCTGCCCGTTCCATGGATATAGGTCGGATTGCTACAAGACCTCCCTTGCCGACGAAAAATTACTAAATTGGCTTTTAAATGGTTATGTTCCAGTTGTAGCAAATCCGACACACAAGGCGAATAGAAAGGGGAAGAAATAAGATAAGGATCAGGAGTGTCCAATTTATCTGAAAAACATCTAAAACCAAGCGCCATTAAAACTGTCGCACAACATCACAAACATGCAATCACGGACACGTGTATATGTTATTGGTGGGTGTATGAACATATTGTGTGTAGGTGTTGTGTTTTTGTGTGTACGACGAGATTAGGTTAAGGCGTTGTGACGCCTTCAAAACTGTGCTTAACACGAAACCGCTGAACACCACCATCGATCATACTACCGAGCGCCGGACACCAGGTTCCTATTGCCAGGCCAAAAAATAACAATACAAAGCACAATAAAAAAAATCCAAAATATCGATTAAAATTTCAAAGATCAGTCTCATAAATTTTCCAGCGTGCCGGGCGGCGAAGTAACCGGCCAGCCCTGCTGGTGCGAACGGGTATATCGGGAATGATGGGCTCGAACGGCGGAGATTGCTGTGGAGGAATGGGTAAAGGTAAAGAACCAGTGGTCGCATTGGGATCTGCGTTAAAAGATCTGACATCAGGGTTCATGGTAAAAATGTCGTTTTCACCTTCCACTCTGCAAACTGGACTACCAGCATTTTCGAGGCTGGTCGTTATATCCAATAGAGTATTTGCAGGTTTTAAGCGGTCTATGGAAACAGTAGTGACTCGTGTGCCAAAGTCAATCGTGAAGTATTTCTTCGCGCGTCCAACAACTCGGAAAGGACCTTCGTACGGACGTTCAAGTGCCCTTTTGACACGATCTACCCGAACAAACACATGCGAGCAGGACCAAAGGTTGGGATCTATGTATGACGGGTTTCGCAGTAGAGGTCGCGCGAGAGTCGGGCGAAGTTTGTTCATACGATTTCGCAAATCGCCAAGAAACGAACGCTGGTCCACATTGCAGTCTGGTTTCTCAAAGAATTGTCCTGGCAAACGAAGAGTTGTGCCGTACACCAACTCGGCACATGAACATTTTAAATCTTGCTTATATGCAGACCGTAAACCGAGCATGACCCAAGGAAGATTGCCTAACCAACCATTTTCGTTGGTTTGAGCCATAATAGATGCTTTTAATGAACGGAAAAAACGTTCCGCCATACCGTCAGACATGGGATGAAAACTGGTGGTAAAAATGAGTTTGGCCCCCAGAAATTTGGCCAAATCGGACCAGGTAGCCGATGTGAACTGTGCGCCTCGGTCAGTCGTTATTTGTGCAGGCGCACCAAAGTTAGCTACCCAATGAAAGCAGAACGCGTGTACAACCGTGTCGGTACGTATATCGGTCATGGGTACAACGATAGGGTATCGGGTGAATCTATCAATTATTAGCAGGATGTACCGATAACCTTCGCAACATGGTAGCGGGCCAGCTATATCAATATGGACGCTGTGGAATCGTTGGGAAGGAACAGATATGGTTTGAATGCTGCTAAATGTATGGCGACCGACCTTCGATTGTTGGCATGATAGACATGCCTTAGAGTAATCTCTAATATTAGCATTCATGCCCTTCCAGACAAAGCGTTCTGCAATAAGTCGTTGTGAAGCTCGTATCCCGGGGTGTGATAGAGAATGGAAATGATTGAAAATCTCGCGGCGAAATGACTCGGGAACAATGGGACGGAATGAGCCAGTAGATACATCACCCAATAATGTGACGTGTGAAACTGGTAGAGTTCGGGCTTCAATGCACAAACTGGACTCTGGAGACTGCCTCAAAGACTGGACAGATTTATCATTTGATTGAGCGTTTGCCATAGATTCGTAATCAACAATGGAAGCGCAGTCAGTAAAAATTGCATTAATTTCGGGCCTTGACAAGCAGTCAGCAATTACATTTTCGTCACCCTTAAGGAACTCCATTGTACAATTGTATTCTGAAATGTAGCTGAGATGGCGACTCTGCCTAGCCGAAGCCGACTCAAATCTACCTGTCAATGCCGAAACAAGTGGCTTGTGGTCTGTAAGTATCACGAATGTCCGGGACTCCAAATAATAACGAAAATGCCTCAAAGACGAATACACGGCTAAGAGTTCCAAATCGAATGTGCTGTAGTTGCGCTCGGCTGAGGTCAGAGTTCTGGAAAAAAATGACAGCGGAGCCCATGCTCCATCGACCTTTTGTTCGAGTACACCTGCGACCGCAACGCCACTCGCGTCAGTGACCAGGCGGGTCTGGGCGTCGGGGAGAGGGAAGGTGAGAGTTACTTTGTTGGCCACGATAGATTTGATATCCTCAAATGCCTTATTTGCTTCTTCTGTCCATGAAATCGGAGAAGTTTTTGGCAACGTGGGCGAAATCAATGAATTTAGAGGTGCCAGTATGGTAGCACAGTTGGGAATAAATTTATGGTAAAAGTTCACAGCGCCCAGGAATGTTCTGAGGCCCCGAATTGTTTGCGGGCGAGGATAATTGGCCAAAGCATCAACTTTAGAATCTGGAGGGGAAATACCGCTGGTAGTTACAGTGTGACCCAGAAAGTCGATTGTATCCACACCGAAAATACACTTCTGCTTGTTCAATATAAGGCCGTACTGCAACACGCGCTCAAACACAGTTAATAAATGACTGACATGTTCCTCCCGACTTTTGCTATATACAATTGCGTCATCAATATACACGAAAATAAAATCAAGATCACCAAAAATAGTATCCATGAGGCGTTGAAAGGTTGCACCGGAATTGCGAAGGCCCAGGCTCAGACGAGTCCATTCGAACAAACCAAGTGGGCAATTAAAGGCTGTAATCGGTATGTGTTCAGGTTTAACGGGAACTTGAAAATAACCGGATTTAAGGTCAAGCTTACTGAATATCGTGGACCCGGCGAGGTGAGCAGTCATATCGGCCATTAAAGGAATAGGGTATCGGGATGGAATTGTGTGTAGATTGAGGTTTCGGTAATCAACCGTTACCCTGTAAGACCCATCAGGTTTCTTTACCAAATGTAATGGAGAAGCATAACTCGAATTTGATGGACGAATGATGCCTAACTGCAGAAGTTTAGTGATTTCCTTTTTAGCAGCGGCCAGTTTAACAGGGTCGAGCCTACGTACACGACAGACAACCGGGTAACCAGTGGTTTCAATTTCGTGCTCCACGTCATGTCGAACAGGCAACGAAAAACGGGACTCGTCAAATGCGGTGGGAAAAAGGCGCAGAAAATCGTCAAAATTTGCTACATCGGACGGTTTAACGTCGGGTATAGGGGCAGGGATAAACTCTGGTTCGGGGTTAGACTGAGAAAGGCGACGTGGCGGTTGTGAAATACAAAATAGTCGGCGATTACTGACGTCAATCATCATTTGGAAATAATCTAAGAAATCAAGGCCCAGAATCGGGTAACGAACATTTGCAATATGAAAATCCCAGCGAAAAATTCCACAGTCAACAAGAGACACAGAAAGTGGTTTACAGCCGTATGTTCGAATATTTGTGTCATTGAGAGCAACCAACTTCGTATCAGAGCAATTGTATAGGCAATTATCGTCCTCTAAAGGGGGAACAACGGAGACTTCGGCACCAGTGTCGACCAAGAAATTTAACTTGTTGTTATTATCAAAAACAAAAAATAAACGGGATCGTCTCCTGATTTGCCCCTTGTTACTAACATTACACGAAATTGACTTAGGGTTAGTATGAGAATGCACTCTGGCAGCTGATCCAATAAAACGCGCGCGCGATCGAGTCGCCGGCCTCCGATGCACGCGCCCAACTAGTTTTTTGCATTGTTGGATCCCCAAGCGCACGGAGCCTCACACCGAAAGGCATTCGGTCCGAAACGTTCGTGGTAAGAACAAAAACCAGCGGATGCGCGACCGCCTCCAAGGACCCTACCAGGCGCACGATACCTAAAATTTCCGCTATTCTGCTGCCACGCGCCGCTGCTTGACATTCGCTGAGGTCCATTCTCGACACCTGACAATCTACTGGTGTTAGACCAACGCGGCTCGCGATATCGCAATGGCGGGACATGAGGACGAGGTAAGCCGGCGCTCGCCATTGTTCTGCCGGGAGAGACCGACGAGCGTTCAGCCGATGCATTCAATTTCCGAACACTATCGGATAAAATCTCAACACGCCTCTCCAAGGATTCGTTCGTAAGGGCCAGTTTCCTCGCCTCATGCGCACTGAGATGAGACTCGACGCGTCGGCCTTTCATAAACTCATCTGCACATTTAACCAGCTCCTTAAAATCTAAATCCCTGCGTGCACGTAAGTTGGAACTAACATCCGGTGGTAGGCACCTTAAAAGTCTGTTTCTCATCAATTTTCTCCCAAGCGGAGTGTTTTGATCAGGGCCAAGGAACAACTGCATTTTATGGACAAAACGACTGGGAGAATCATTACCAATATCTATAGTCTCAAACATCGAGTTGAGGTTAGCGTCTTCACACCGACCAAACTCGTACAACAAAGTCTCTTTTAGCACGCTGTAAGGCTGGTCTGTGTCGGCAGATAAAGCATATTCGACAAGAGCAAATTCCGACTCGTTTAGGGCATCAATGACCAGATGGAACTTATCAATTTCGCTATTTACATTTGCCCGTCCAAACCAACTTTCCGTACACTTAAACCAAAACTCTGCCGCTTCCGGCCAAAATTTTCGAAGTGGTTTTGATTTATTAACACCATTAGAAAAATCGGGAGGGGAAAGGGCGCTAAAAGTCGGATTGACGGCGGGAATTAAGGATGAATTAAATGCGGGGGCGGAAGGCACCGTAGGTAAAACGACAGGTGAAAACGGGGTGCTGGCGCGTAGGACTGGTGTCGCGTCGTCGTTAGGAAACGTCATAAGGTCAATGGGTGTGTTCACAGTATCATGCAACACAGAAGAAGCGCCACTAACCTGAACCCATCCGACTTGTGGTGATAAGTTCGTGGACGTGGCAAATGCTGGAGTTCCCAGCATATTTGTAATCTTGTTTGAAGCCGCTGTAGTTCGCGGTGTCTGTACGGTGGTGAATGGTATGGAATGCCCATAGAATGCCATGTTTTCGATTCCGCCCGACAGAAATAATGCCTGCTGTGGTCTCAGACGTTTCCAGCCGAGTAATTTGAGGTCTGATCCTTATCTGGGAATAATTCAGTATAGTTAATTAATAAAACGGGAAGGTGTTAAAAAATTAATACAGACGTAACATCAACAGAACATAAAAGAATCGGGTAAATACGATATTATCGACACAATAATAATAACAAAAACGTAACTACTGTAAATCTTTAATCGTTGCTCCCTCGGCGAAAATGCTGTCTTCTAATAATGAGCGAGAAACTTCCAGATAACGTTGACGGCAACAGCGGATTACCAGATATTAACGGATGTACTCCCAGATAATAGATGTTCTCCCAGATAATGGATGTTCTCCCAGATAACAGATGTAATTCCAGAGATCCGTGTGTGTTCGGCTTTGTCAATAGCGGAAGGATACGTGTTCAAATCATCACGTCGAGGTCACCATTTATAGCCCCGCTACTTTTAATTGTTATTCATAGACTTCTGATTTCTCGCAGATCCGACTTTACAGGCTGTAGCGGTTAGCTATATCGTAGCTGCTATGTACGTTTTGAATGCCCTTTGTATCTCTTTGATTAATGCAACAATTTCTGACCTTCCTTGATTTTCATTGAAGCTTGATCCAATTGAATATATGTATTTTGGTACAGTCATTAAATCGAATAATCATCAGAATAGCATGCAGGCGATTTTATACAAAGACGGGTAAAAGGCGTTACGAATAAGAGAATGTGACGTCACACAGAATAGACCGAAAGTCCTCTCTCTTCCATTGTTGTTGTCTTGC
This sequence comes from Ciona robusta, assembly GCF_009617815.1. NCBI lineage: Eukaryota > Metazoa > Chordata > Ascidiacea > Phlebobranchia > Cionidae > Ciona > Ciona robusta. The sequence goes on from NW_028323130.1 coordinate 146,253, forward strand.
TTTAATGTCCATTGCTGAATGTAGACTTTGCCCAAGGAATGTAGGTCACACGGGTTCATGGCTCTGGACTCGTAAGGTTCGGCCCTGCCCGTTCCATGGATATAGGTCGGATTGCTACAAATCATTACCTAACTCATTCAGTATTCCCAGACGGTCACCCATTCAAGTACTAACTGAACCCGAGATTGCTTGACTTCCGAGATCGGACGAGATCGGGTACTTTCAATCTGGTATGGAGATAGGCAGAATACTTTATTGAATCTTGACTAATATATTGTTAAGGTAAATTAAAAAATCATTTTATACCTAAAGCGTATTTTTGAAAATTTTGTTTTATAATCATTGCCTAACTCATTCAGTATTCCCGGACGGTCACCCATTCAAGTACTAACTGAACCCGAGATTGCTTGACTTCCGAGATCGGAAGAGATCGGGTACTTTCAATCTGGTATGGAGATAGGCAGAATTATGTTTTGAATCTTGATTAATATATTGTTAACCTAAATTAAAAAAATCATTTTATACCAAAAGCGTATTTTTGAAAATTTTGTTTTATAATCATTGCCTAACTCATTCAGTATTCCCAGACGGTCACCCATTCAAGTACTAACTGAACCCGAGATTGCTTGACTTCCGAGATCGGGTACTTTTAATCTGGTATGGAGATAGGCAGAATTATGTTTTGAATCTTGATTAATATATTGTTAACGTAAATTAAAAAAATCATTTCATACCAAAAGCGTATTTTTGAAAATTTTGTTTTATAGTCATTGCCTAACTCATTCAGTATTCCCAGACGGTCACCCATTCAAGTACTAACTGAACCCGAGATTGCTTGACTTCCGAGATCGGACGAGATCGGGTACTTTCAATCTGGTATGGAGATAGGCAGAATTATGTTTTGAATCTTGATTAATATATTTTTAAGGTAAATTAAAAAATCATTTCATACCAAAAGCGTATTTTTGAAAATTTTGTTTTATAATCATTGCCTAACTCATTAAGTACTAACTGAACCCGAGATTGCTTGACTTCCGAGATCGGACGAGATCGGGTACTTTCAATCTGGTATGGAGATAGGCAGAATTATGTATTGAATCTTGATTAATATGTTGTTAACGTAAATTAAAAATTCATTTTATACCAAAAGCGTATTTTTGAAAATTTTGTTTCATAATCATTGCCTAACTCATTCAGTATTCCCAGACGGTCACCCATTCAAGTACTAACTGAACCCGAGATTGCTTGACTTCCGAGATCGGACGAGATCGGGTACTTTCAATCTGGTATGTAGTTAGGCAGAATTATGTTCTGAATCTTGATTAATATATAGTTAACGTAAATTAAAAATTCATTTTATACCAAAAGCGTATTTTTGAAAATTTACTTTTATAATCATTGCCCAACTCATTCAGTATTCCCAGACGGTCACCCATTCAAGTACTAACTGAACCCGAGATTGCTTGACTTCCGAGATCGGGTACTTTTAATCTGGTATGGAGATAGGCAGAATTATGTTTTGAATCTTGATTAATATATTGTTAACGTAAATTAAAAAAATCATTTCATACCAAAAGCGTATTTTTGAAAATTTTGTTTTATAGTCATTGCCTAACTCATTCAGTATTCCCAGACGGTCACCCATTCAAGTACTAACTGAACCCGAGATTGCTTGACTTCCGAGATCGGACGAGATCGGGTACTTTCAATCTGGTATGGAGATAGGCAGAGTTATGTTTTGAATCTTGATTAATATATTGTTAACGTAAATTAAAAAATCATTTTATACCAAAAGCGTATTTTTGAAAATATTGTTTTATAATCATTGCCTAACTCATTCAGTATTCCCAGACGGTCACCCATTCAAGTACTAACTGAACCCGAGATCGCTTGACTTCCGAGATCGGACGAGATCGGGTACTTTCAATCTGGTATGGAGATAGGCAGAATACTTTATTGAATCTTGACTAATATATTATTAAGGTAAATTAAAAAATCATTTTATACCAAAAGCGTATTTTTGAAAATTTTGTTTTTTAATCATTGCCTAACTCATTCAGTATTCCCAGACGGTCACGCATTCAAGTACTAACTGAACCCGAGATTGCTTGACTACCGAGATCGGACGAGATCGGGTACTTTCAATCTGGTATGGAGATAGGCAGACTTATGTATTGAATCTTGATTAATATGTTGTTAACGTAAATTAAAAAATCATTTTATACCAAAAGCGTATTTTTGAAAATTTTGTTTCATAATCATTGCCTAACTCATTCAGTATTCCCAGACGGTCACCCATTCAAGTACTAACTGAACCCGAGAATGCTTGACTTCCGAGATCGGACGAGAACGGGTACTTTCAATCTGGTATGGAGATAGGCAGAATACTTTATTGAATCTTGATTAATATATTGTTAAGGTAAATTAAAAAATCAATTTATACCAAAAGCGTATTTTTGAAAATTTTGTTTTATAATCATTGCCTAACTCATTCAGTATACTGAATGAGTTAGGCACCCATTCAAAATTACCCAGTATACTGAATGAGTTAGGTAATGATTATAAAACAAAATTTTCAAAAATACGCTTTTGGTATAAAATGATTTTTTTAATTTACGTTAACAATATATTAATCAAGATTCAAAACATAACTCTGCCTATCTCCATACCAGATTGAAAGTACCCGATCTCGTCCGATCTCGGAAGTCAAGCAATCTCGGGTTCAGTTAGTACTTGAATGGGTGACCGTCTGGGCCTCTCGGAAGTCAAGCAATCTCGGGTTCAGTTAGTAATTGAATGGGTGGGAAGTCAAGCAATCTCGGGTTCAGTTAGTAATTGAATGGGTCACCCATTCAATTACTAACTGAACCCGAGATTGCTTGACTTCCGAGATCGGACGAGATCGGGTACTTTCAATCTGGTATGGAGATAGGCAGAATACTTTATTGAATCTTGACTAATATATTGTTAAGGTAAATTAAAAAATCATTTTATACCTAAAGCGTATTTTTGAAAATTTTGTTTTATAATCATTGCCTAACTCATTCAGTATTCCCGGACGGTCACCCATTCAAGTACTAACTGAACCCGAGATTGCTTGACTTCCGAGATCGGACGAGATCGGGTACTTTCAATCTGGTATGGAGATAGGCAGAATACTTTATTGAATCTTGACTAATATATTGTTAAGGTAAATTAAAAAATCATTTTATACCTAAAGCGTATTTTTGAAAATTTTGTTTTATAATCATTGCCTAACTCATTCAGTATTCCCGGACGGTCACCCATTCAAGTACTAACTGAACCCGAGATTGCTTGACTTCCGAGATAGGAAGAGATCGGGTACTTTCAATCTGGTATGGAGATAGGCAGAATTATGTTTTGAATCTTGATTAATATATTGTTAACCTAAATTAAAAAAATCATTTTATACCAAAAGCGTATTTTTGAAAATTTTGTTTTATAATCATTGCCTAACTCATTCAGTATTCCCAGACGGTCACCCATTCAAGTACTAACTGAACCCGAGATTGCTTGACTTCCGAGATCGGGTACTTTTAATCTGGTATGGAGATAGGCAGAATTATGTTTTGAATCTTGATTAATATATTGTTAACGTAAATTAAAAAAATCATTTCATACCAAAAGCGTATTTTTGAAAATTTTGTTTTATAGTCATTGCCTAACTCATTCAGTATTCCCAGACGGTCACCCATTCAAGTACTAACTGAACCCGAGATTGCTTGACTTCCGAGATCGGACGAGATCGGGTACTTTCAATCTGGTATGGAGATAGGCAGAGTTATGTTTTGAATCTTGATTAATATATTGTTAACGTAAATTAAAAAAATCATTTTATACCAAAAGCGTATTTTTGAAAATATTGTTTTATAATCATTGCCTAACTCATTCAGTATTCCCAGACGGTCACCCATTCAAGTACTAACTGAACCCGAGATTGCTTGACTTCCGAGATCGGACGAGATCGGGTACTTTCAATCTGGTATGAAGATAGGCAGAATACTTTATTGAGTCTTGACTAATATATTGTTAAGGTAAATTAAAAAATCATTTTATACCAAAAGCGTATTTTTGAAAATTTTGTTTTGTAATCATTGCCTAACTCATTCAGTATTCCCAGACGGTCACCCATTCAAGTACTAACTGAACCCGAGATCGCTTGACTTCCGAGATCGGACGAGATCGGGTACTTTCAATCTGGTATGGAGATAGGCAGAATACTTTATTGAATCTTGACTAATATATTATTAAGGTAAATTAAAAAATCATTTTATACCAAAAGCGTATTTTTGAAAATTTTGTTTTTTAATCATTGCCTAACTCATTCAGTATTCCCAGACGGTCACGCATTCAAGTACTAACTGAACCCGAGATTGCTTGACTACCGAGATCGGACGAGATCGGGTACTTTCAATCTGGTATGGAGATAGGCAGACTTATGTATTGAATCTTGATTAATATGTTGTTAACGTAAATTAAAAAATCATTTTATACCAAAAGCGTATTTTTGAAAATTTTGTTTCATAATCATTGCCTAACTCATTCAGTATTCCCAGACGGTCACCCATTCAAGTACTAACTGAACCCGAGAATGCTTGACTTCCGAGATCGGACGAGAACGGGTACTTTCAATCTGGTATGGAGATAGGCAGAATACTTTATTGAATCTTGATTAATATATTGTTAAGGTAAATTAAAAAATCAATTTATACCAAAAGCGTATTTTTGAAAATTTTGTTTTATAATCATTGCCTAACTCATTCAGTATTATACTGAATGAGTTAGGTAATGATTATAAAACAAAATTTTCAAAAATACGCTTTTGGTATAAAATGATTTTTTTAATTTACGTTAACAATATATTAATCAAGATTCAAAACATAACTCTGCCTATCTCCATACCAGATTGAAAGTACCCGATCTCGTCCGATCTCGGAAGTCAAGCAATCTCGGGTTCAGTTAGTACTTGAATGGGTGACCGTCTGGGCCTCTCGGAAGTCAAGCAATCTCGGGTTCAGTTAGTAATTGAATGGGTGACCCGACAAATGATTTTTTTAATTTACGTTAACAATATATTAATCAAGATTCAAAACATAACTCTGCCTATCTCCATACCAGATTGAAAGTACCCGATCTCGTCCGATCTCGGAAGTCAAGCAATCTCGGGTTCAGTTAGTACTTGAATGGGTGACCGTCTGGGCCTCTCGGAAGTCAAGCAATCTCGGGTTCAGTTAGTAATTGAATGGGTGACCCGGCGTCACCCATTCAATTACTAACTGAACCCGAGATTGCTTGACTTCCGAGATCGGACGAGATCGGGTACTTTCAATCTGGTATGGAGATAGGCAGAATACTTTATTGAATCTTGACTAATATATTGTTAAGGTAAATTAAAAAATCATTTTATACCTAAAGCGTATTTTTGAAAATTTTGTTTTATAATCATTGCCTAACTCATTCAGTATTCCCGGACGGTCACCCATTCAAGTACTAACTGAACCCGAGATTGCTTGACTTCCGAGATCGGACGAGATCGGGTACTTTCAATCTGGTATGGAGATAGGCAGAATACTTTATTGAATCTTGACTAATATATTGTTAAGGTAAATTAAAAAATCATTTTATACCTAAAGCGTATTTTTTGAAAATTTTTGTTTTATAATCATTGCCTAACTCATTCAGTATTCCCGGACGGTCACCCATTCAAGTACTAACTGAACCCGAGATTGCTTGACTTCCGAGATAGGAAGAGATCGGGTACTTTCAATCTGGTATGGAGATAGGCAGAATTATGTTTTGAATCTTGATTAATATATTGTTAACCTAAATTAAAAAAATCATTTTATACCAAAAGCGTATTTTTGAAAATTTTGTTTTATAATCATTGCCTAACTCATTCAGTATTCCCAGACGGTCACCCATTCAAGTACTAACTGAACCCGAGATTGCTTGACTTCCGAGATCGGGTACTTTTAATCTGGTATGGAGATAGGCAGAATTATGTTTTGAATCTTGATTAATATATTGTTAACGTAAATTAAAAAAATCATTTCATACCAAAAGCGTATTTTTGAAAATTTTGTTTTATAGTCATTGCCTAACTCATTCAGTATTCCCAGACGGTCACCCATTCAAGTACTAACTGAACCCGAGATTGCTTGACTTCCGAGATCGGACGAGATCGGGTACTTTCAATCTGGTATGGAGATAGGCAGAATTATGTTTTGAATCTTGATTAATATATTTTTAAGGTAAATTAAAAAATCATTTCATACCAAAAGCGTATTTTTGAAAATTTTGTTTTATAATCATTGCCTAACTCATTAAGTACTAACTGAACCCGAGATTGCTTGACTTCCGAGATCGGACGAGATCGGGTACTTTCAATCTGGTATGGAGATAGGCAGAATTATGTATTGAATCTTGATTAATATGTTGTTAACGTAAATTAAAAATTCATTTTATACCAAAAGCGTATTTTTGAAAATTTTGTTTCATAATCATTGCCTAACTCATTCAGTATTCCCAGACGGTCACCCATTCAAGTACTAACTGAACCCGAGATTGCTTGACTTCCGAGATCGGACGAGATCGGGTACTTTCAATCTGGTATGCAGTTAGGCAGAATTATGTTCTGAATCTTGATTAATATATAGTTAACGTAAATTAAAAATTCATTTTATACCAAAAGCGTATTTTTGAAAATTTACTTTTATAATCATTGCCTAACTCATTCAGTATTCCCAGACGGTCACCCATTCAAGTACTAACTGAACCCGAGATTGCTTGACTTCCGAGATCGGGTACTTTTAATCTGGTATGGAGATAGGCAGAATTATGTTTTGAATCTTGATTAATATATTGTTAACGTAAATTAAAAAAATCATTTCATACCAAAAGCGTATTTTTGAAAATTTTGTTTTATAGTCATTGCCTAACTCATTCAGTATTCCCAGACGGTCACCCATTCAAGTACTAACTGAACCCGAGATTGCTTGACTTCCGAGATCGGACGAGATCGGGTACTTTCAATCTGGTATGGAGATAGGCAGACTTATGTATTGAATCTTGATTAATATGTTGTTAACGTAAATTAAAAAATCATTTTATACCAAAAGCGTATTTTTGAAAATTTTGTTTCATAATCATTGCCTAACTCATTCAGTATTCCCAGACGGTCACCCATTCAAGTACTAACTGAACCCGAGAATGCTTGACTTCCGAGATCGGACGAGAACGGGTACTTTCAATCTGGTATGGAGATAGGCAGAATACTTTATTGAATCTTGATTAATATATTGTTAAGGTAAATTAAAAAATCAATTTATACCAAAAGCGTATTTTTTGAAAATTTTGTTTTATAATCATTGCCTAACTCATTCAGTATTCCCAGACGGTCACCCATTCAATTACTAACTGAACCCGAGATTGCTTGACTTCCGAGATCGGACGAGATCGGGTACTTTCAATCTGGTATGGAGATAGGCAGAGTTATGTTTTGAATCTTGATTAATATATTGTTAACGTAAATTAAAAAAATCATTTTATACCAAAAGCGTATTTTTGAAAATTTTGTTTTATAATCATTACCTAACTCATTCAGTATTCCCAGACGGTCACCCATTCAAGTACTAACTGAACCCGAGATTGCTTGACTTCCGAGATCGGACGAGATCGGGTACTTTCAATCTGGTATGGAGATAGGCAGAATACTTTATTGAATCTTGACTAATATATTGTTAAGGTAAATTAAAAAATCATTTTATACCTAAAGCGTATTTTTGAAAATTTTGTTTTATAATCATTGCCTAACTCATTCAGTATTCCCGGACGGTCACCCATTCAAGTACTAACTGAACCCGAGATTGCTTGACTTCCGAGATCGGAAGAGATCGGGTACTTTCAATCTGGTATGGAGATAGGCAGAATTATGTTTTGAATCTTGATTAATATATTGTTAACCTAAATTAAAAAAATCATTTTATACCAAAAGCGTATTTTTGAAAATTTTGTTTTATAATCATTGCCTAACTCATTCAGTATTCCCAGACGGTCACCCATTCAAGTACTAACTGAACCCGAGATTGCTTGACTTCCGAGATCGGGTACTTTTAATCTGGTATGGAGATAGGCAGAATTATGTTTTGAATCTTGATTAATATATTGTTAACGTAAATTAAAAAAATCATTTCATACCAAAAGCGTATTTTTGAAAATTTTGTTTTATAGTCATTGCCTAACTCATTCAGTATTCCCAGACGGTCACCCATTCAAGTACTAACTGAACCCGAGATTGCTTGACTTCCGAGATCGGACGAGATCGGTACTTTCAATCTGGTATGGAGATAGGCAGAATTATGTTTTGAATCTTGATTAATATATTTTTAAGGTAAATTAAAAAATCATTTCATACCAAAAGCGTATTTTTTGAAAATTTTGTTTTATAATCATTGCCTAACTCATTAAGTATTCCCAGACGGTCACCCATTCAAGTACTAACTGAACCCGAGATTGCTTGACTTCCGAGATCGGACGAGATCGGGTACTTTCAATCTGGTATGGAGATAGGCAGAATTATGTATTGAATCTTGATTAATATGTTGTTAACGTAAATTAAAAAATCATTTTATACCAAAAGCGTATTTTTGAAAATTTTGTTTCATAATCATTGCCTAACTCATTCAGTATTCCCAGACGGTCACCCATTCAAGTACTAACTGAACCCGAGATTGCTTGACTTCCGAGATCGGACGAGATCGGGTACTTTCAATCTGGTATGTAGTTAGGCAGAATTATGTTCTGAATCTTGATTAATATATAGTTAACGTAAATTAAAAATTCATTTTATACCAAAAGCGTATTTTTGAAAATTTACTTTATAATCATTGCCTAACTCATTCAGTATTCCCAGACGGTCACCCATTCAAGTACTAACTGAACCCGAGATTGCTTGACTTCCGAGATCGGGTACTTTTAATCTGGTATGGAGATAGGCAGAATTATGTTTTGAATCTTGATTAATATATTGTTAACGTAAATTAAAAAAATCATTTCATACCAAAAGCGTATTTTTGAAAATTTTGTTTTATAGTCATTGCCTAACTCATTCAGTATTCCCAGACGGTCACCCATTCAAGTACTAACTGAACCCGAGATTGCTTGACTTCCGAGATCGGACGAGATCGGGTACTTTCAATCTGGTATGGAGATAGGCAGAGTTATGTTTTGAATCTTGATTAATATATTGTTAACGTAAATTAAAAAAATCATTTTATACCAAAAGCGTATTTTTGAAAATTTTGTTTTAATCATTGCCTAACTCATTCAGTATTCCCAGACGGTCACCCATTTAAGTACTAACTGAACCCGAGATTGCTTGACTTCCGAGATCGGACGAGATCGGGTACTTTCAATCTGGTATGGAGATAGGCAGAATAACGTATTGAATCTTGGTTAATATATTGTTAACGTAAATTAAAAAATCATTTTATACCAAAAGCGTATTTTTGAAAATTTTGTTTTATAATCATTGCCTAACTCATTCAGTATTCCCAGACGGTCACCCATTCAAGTACTAACTGAACCCGAGATTGCTTGACTTCCGAGATCGGACGAGATCGGGTACTTTCAATCTGGTATGGAGATAGGCAGAGTTATGTTTTGAATCTTGATTAATATATTGTTAACGTAAATTAAAAAAATCATTTTATACCAAAAGCGTATTTTTGAAAATTTTGTTTTATAATCATTGCCTAACTCATTCAGTATTCCCAGACGGTCACCCATTCAAGTACTAACTGAACCCGAGATTGCTTGACTTCCGAGATCGGACGAGATCGGGTACTTTCAATCTGGTATGGAGATAGGCAGAATACTTTATTGAATCTTGACTAATATATTGTTAAGGTAAATTAAAAAATCATTTTATACCTGAAGCGTATTTTTGAAAATTTTGTTTTAATCATTGCCTAACTCATTCAGTATTCCCAGGACGGTCACCCATTCAAGTACTAACTGAATCCGAGATTGCTTGACTTCCGAGATCGGAAGAGATCGGGTACTTTCAATCTGGTATGGAGATAGGCAGAATTATGTTTTGAATCTTGATTAATATTTTGTTAACCTAAATTAAAAAATCATTTTATACCAAAAGCGTATTTTTGAAAATTTTGTTTTATAATCATTGCCTAACTCATTCAGTATTCCCAGACGGTCACCCATTCAAGTACTAACTGAACCCGAGATTGCTTGACTTCCGAGATCGGGTACTTTTAATCTGGTATGGAGATAGGCAGAATTAAGTTTTGAATCTTGATTAATATATTGTTAACCTAAATTAAAAAAATCATTTTATACCAAAAGCGTATTTTTGAAAATTTTGTTTTATAATCATTGCCTAACTCATTCAGTATTCCCAGACGGTCACCCATTCAAGTACTAACTGAACCCGAGATTGCTTGACTTCCGAGATCGGGTACTTTTAATCTGGTATGGAGATAGGCAGAATTATGTTTTGAATCTTGATTAATATATTGTTAACGTAAATTAAAAAATCATTTCATACCAAAAGCGTATTTTTGAAAATTTTGTTTTATAGTCATTGCCTAACTCATTCAGTATTCCCAGACGGTCACCCATTCAAGTACTAACTGAACCCGAGATTGCTTGACTTCCGAGATCGGACGAGATCGGGTACTTTCAATCTGGTATGGAGATAGGCAGAATTATGTTTTGAATCTTGATTAATATATTTTTAAGGTAAATTAAAAAGTCATTTCATACCAAAAGCGTATTTTTGAAAATTTTGTTTTATAATCATTGCCTAACTCATTAAGTATTCCCAGACGGTCACCCATTCAAGTACTAACTGAACCCGAGATTGCTTGACTTCCGAGATCGGACGAGATCGGGTACTTTCAATCTGGTATGTAGTTAGGCAGAATTATGTTCTGAATCTTGATTAATATATAGTTAACGTAAATTAAAAATTCATTTTATACCAAAAGCGTATTTTTGAAAATTTACTTTTATAATCATTGCCTAACTCATTCAGTATTCCCAGACGGTCACCCATTCAAGTACTAACTGAACCCGAGATTGCTTGACTTCCGAGATCGGGTACTTTTAATCTGGTATGGAGATAGGCAGAATTATGTTCTGAATCTTGATTAATATATTGTTAACGTAAATTAAAAAAATCATTTCATACCAAAAGCGTATTTTTGAAAATTTTGTTTTATAGTCATTGCCTAACTCATTCAGTAGACGGTCACCCATTCAAGTACTAACTGAACCCGAGATTGCTTGACTTCCGAGATCGGACGAGATCGGGTACTTTCAATCCGGTATGGAGATAGGCAGAGTTATGTTTTGAATCTTGACTAATATATTGTTAAGGTAAATAAAAAATCATTTTATACCAAAAGCGTATTTTTGAAAATATTGTTTTATAATCATTGCCTAACTCATTCAGTATTCCCGGACGGTCACCCATTCAAGTACTAACTGAACCCGAGATTGCTTGACTTCCGAGATCGGACGAGATCGGGTACTTTCAATCTGGTATGGAGATAGGCAGAATAACGTATTGAATCTTGGTTAATATATTGTTAACGTAAATTTAAAAAATCATTTTATACCAAAAGCGTATTTTTGAAAATTTTGTTTTATAATCATTGCCTAACTCATTCAGTATTCCCAGACGGTCACCCATTCAAGTACTAACTGAACCCGAGATTGCTTGACTTCCGAGATCGGACGAGATCGGGTACTTTCAATCTGGTATGGAGATAGGCAGAATACTTTATTGAATCTTGACTAATATATTATTAAGGTAAATTAAAAAATCATTTTATACCAAAAGCGTATTTTTGAAAATTTTGTTTTTTAATCATTGCCTAACTCATTCAGTATTCCCAGACGGTCACCCTTTCAAGTACTAACTGAACCCGAGATTGCTTGACTTCCGAGATCGGGTACTTTTAATCTGGTATGGAGATAGGCAGAATTATGTTTTGAATCTTGATTAATATATTGTTAACCTAAATTAAAAAAATCATTTTATACCAAAAGCGTATTTTTGAAAATTTTGTTTTATAATCATTGCCTAACTCATTCAGTATTCCCAGACGGTCACCCATTCAAGTACTAACTGAACCCGAGATTGCTTGACTTCCGAGATCGGGTACTTTTAATCTGGTATGGAGATAGGCAGAATTATGTTTTGAATCTTGATTAATATATTGTTAACGTAAATTAAAAAATCATTTCATACCAAAAGCGTATTTTTGAAAATTTTGTTTTATAATCATTGCCTAACTCATTCAGTATTCCCAGACGGTCACCCATTCAAGTACTAACTGAACCCGAGATTGCTTGACTTCCGAGATCGGACGAGATCGGACGAGATCGGGTACTTTCAATCTGGTATGGAGATAGGCAGAATAACGTATTGAATCTTGGTTAATATATTGTTAACGTAAATTTAAAAAATCATTTTATACCAAAAGCGTATTTTTGAAAATTTTGTTTTATAATCATTGCCTAACTCATTCAGTATTCCCAGACGGTCACCCATTCAAGTACTAACTGAACCCGAGATTGCTTGACTTCCGAGATCGGACGAGATCGGGTACTTTCAATCTGGTATGGAGATAGGCAGAATACTTTATTGAATCTTGACTAATATATTATTAAGGTAAATTAAAAAATCATTTTATACCAAAAGCGTATTTTTGAAAATTTTGTTTTTTAATCATTGCCTAACTCATTCAGTATTCCCAGACGGTCACCCTTTCAAGTACTAACTGAACCCGAGATTGCTTGACTTCCGAGATCGGGTACTTTTAATCTGGTATGGAGATAGGCAGAATTATGTTTTGAATCTTGATTAATATATTGTTAACCTAAATTAAAAAAATCATTTTATACCAAAAGCGTATTTTTGAAAATTTTGTTTTATAATCATTGCCTAACTCATTCAGTATTCCCGGACGGTCACCCATTCAAGTACTAACTGAACCCGAGATTGCTTGACTTCCGAGATCGGAAGAGATCGGGTACTTTCAATCTGGTATGGAGATAGGCAGAATTATGTTTTGAATCTTGATTAATATATTGTTAACCTAAATTAAAAAAATCATTTTATACCAAAAGCGTATTTTTAAAAATTTTGTTTTATAATCATTGCCTAACTCATTCAGTATTCCCAGACGGTCACCCATTCAAGTACTAACTGAACCCGAGATTGCTTGACTTCCGAGATCGGGTACTTTTAATCTGGTATGGAGATAGGCAGAATTATGTTTTGAATCTTGATTAATATATTGTTAACGTAAATTAAAAAAATCATTTCATACCAAAAGCGTATTTTTGAAAATTTTGTTTTATAGTCATTGCCTAACTCATTCAGTATTCCCAGACGGTCACCCATTCAAGTACTAACTGAACCCGAGATTGCTTGACTTCCGAGATCGGACGAGATCGGGTACTTTCAATCTGGTATGGAGATAGGCAGAGTTATGTTTTGAATCTTGACTAATATATTGTTAAGGTAAATTAAAAAATCATTTTATACCAAAAGCGTATTTTTGAAAATATTGTTTTATAATCATTGCCTAACTCATTCAGTATTCCCAGACGGTCACCCATTCAAGTACTAACTGAACCCGAGATTGCTTGACTTCCGAGATCGGACGAGATCGGGTACTTTCAATCTGGTATGGAGATAGGCAGAATAACGTATTGAATCTTGGTTAATATATTGTTAACGTAAATTTAAAAAATCATTTTATACCAAAAGCGTATTTTTGAAAATTTTGTTTTATAATCATTGCCTAACTCATTCAGTATTCCCAGACGGTCACCCATTCAAGTACTAACTGAACCCGAGATTGCTTGACTTCCGAGATCGGGTACTTTCAATCTGGTATGGAGATAGGCAGAATACTTTATTGAATCTTGACTAATATATTATTAAGGTAAATTAAAAAATCCTTTTATACCAAAAGCGTATTTTTGAAAATTTTGTTTTTTAATCATTGCCTAACTCATTCAGTATTCCCAGACGGTCACCCTTTCAAGTACTAACTGAACCCGAGATTGCTTGACTTCCGAGATCGGGTACTTTTAATCTGGTATGGAGATAGGCAGAATTATGTTTTGAATCTTGATTAATATATTGTTAACCTAAATTAAAAAAATCATTTTATACCAAAAGCGTATTTTTGAAATTTTGTTTTATAATCATTGCCTAACTCATTCAGTATTCCCAGACGGTCACCCATTCAAGTACTAACTGAACCCGAGATTGCTTGACTTCCGAGATCGGGTACTTTTAATCTGGTATGGAGATAGGCAGAATTATGTTTTGAATCTTGATTAATATATTGTTAACGTAAATTAAAAAATCATTTCATACCAAAAGCGTATTTTTGAAAATTTTGTTTTATAATCATTGCCTAACTCATTCAGTATTCCCAGACGGTCACCCATTCAAGTACTAACTGAACCCGAGATTGCTTGACTTCCGAGATCGGACGAGATCGGGTACTTTCAATCTGGTATGGAGATAGGCAGAATAACGTATTGAATCTTGGTTAATATATTGTTAACGTAAATTTAAAAAATCATTTTATACCAAAAGCGTATTTTTGAAAATTTTGTTTTATAATCATTGCCTAACTCATTCAGTATTCCCAGACGGTCACCCATTCAAGTACTAACTGAACCCGAGATTGCTTGACTTCCGAGATCGGACGAGATCGGGTACTTTCAATCTGGTATGGAGATAGGCAGAATACTTTATTGAATCTTGACTAATATATTATTAAGGTAAATTAAAAAATCATTTTATACCAAAAGCGTATTTTTGAAAATTTTGTTTTTTAATCATTGCCTAACTCATTCAGTATTCCCAGACGGTCACCCTTTCAAGTACTAACTGAACCCGAGATTGCTTGACTTCCGAGATCGGGTACTTTTAATCTGGTATGGAGATAGGCAGAATTATGTTTTGAATCTTGATTAATATATTGTTAACCTAAATTAAAAAAATCATTTTATACCAAAAGCGTATTTTTGAAAATTTTGTTTTATAATCATTGCCTAACTCATTCAGTATTCCCAGACGGTCACCCATTCAAGTACTAACTGAACCCGAGATTGCTTGACTTCCGAGATCGGGTACTTTTAATCTGGTATGGAGATAGGCAGAATTATGTTTTGAATCTTGATTAATATATTGTTAACGTAAATTAAAAAAATCATTTCATACCAAAAGCGTATTTTTGAAAATTTTGTTTTATAGTCATTGCCTAACTCATTCAGTATTCCCAGACGGTCACCCATTCAAGTACTAACTGAACCCGAGATTGCTTGACTTCCGAGATCGGACGAGATCGGGTACTTTCAATCTGGTATGGAGATAGGCAGAATTATGTTTTGAATCTTGATTAATATATTTTTAAGGTAAATTAAAAAGTCATTTCATACCAAAAGCGTATTTTTGAAAATTTTGTTTTATAATCATTGCCTAACTCATTAAGTATTCCCAGACGGTCACCCATTCAAGTACTAACTGAACCCGAGATTGCTTGACTTCCGAGATCGGACGAGATCGGGTACTTTCAATCTGGTATGTAGTTAGGCAGAAGTATGTTCTGAATCTTGATTAATATATAGTTAACGTAAATTAAAAATTCATTTTATACCAAAAGCGTATTTTTGAAAATTTACTTTTATAATCATTGCCTAACTCATTCAGTATTCCCAGACGGTCACCCATTCAAGTACTAACTGAACCCGAGATTGCTTGACTTCCGAGATCGGGTACTTTTAATCTGGTATGGAGATAGGCAGAATTATGTTCTGAATCTTGATTAATATATTGTTAACGTAAATTAAAAAAATCATTTCATACCAAAAGCGTATTTTTGAAAATTTTGTTTTATAGTCATTGCCTAACTCATTCAGTATTCCCAGACGGTCACCCATTCAAGTACTAACTGAACCCGAGATTGCTTGACTTCCGAGATCGGACGAGATCGGGTACTTTCAATCCGGTATGGAGATAGGCAGAGTTATGTTTTGAATCTTGACTAATATATTGTTAAGGTAAATTAAAAAATCATTTTATACCAAAAGCGTATTTTTGAAAATATTGTTTTATAATCATTGCCTAACTCATTCAGTATTCCCAGACGGTCACCCATTCAAGTACTAACTGAACCCGAGATTGCTTGACTTCCGAGATCGGACGAGATCGGGTACTTTCAATCTGGTATGGAGATAGGCAGAATAACGTATTGAATCTTGGTTAATATATTGTTAACGTAAATTTAAAAAATCATTTTATACCAAAAGCGTATTTTTGAAAATATTGTTTTATAATCATTGCCTAACTCATTCAGTATTCCCAGACGGTCACCCATTCAAGTACTAACTGAACCCGAGATTGCTTGACTTCCGAGATCGGACGAGATCGGGTACTTTCAATCTGGTATGGAGATAGGCAGAATAACGTATTGAATCTTGGTTAATATATTGTTAACGTAAATTTAAAAAATCATTTTATACCAAAAGCGTATTTTTGAAAATTTTGTTTTATAATCATTGCCTAACTCATTCAGTATTCCCAGACGGTCACCCATTCAAGTACTAACTGAACCCGAGATTGCTTGACTTCCGAGATCGGACGAGATCGGGTACTTTCAATCTGGTATGGAGATAGGCAGAATACTTTATTGAATCTTGACTAATATATTATTAAGGTAAATTAAAAAATCATTTTATACCAAAAGCGTATTTTTGAAAATTTTGTTTTTTAATCATTGCCTAACTCATTCAGTATTCCCAGACGGTCACCCTTTCAAGTACTAACTGAACCCGAGATTGCTTGACTTCCGAGATCGGGTACTTTTAATCTGGTATGGAGATAGGCAGAATTATGTTTTGAATCTTGATTAATATATTGTTAACCTAAATTAAAAAAATCATTTTATACCAAAAGCGTATTTTTGAAAATTTTGTTTTATAATCATTGCCTAACTCATTCAGTATTCCCAGACGGTCACCCATTCAAGTACTAACTGAACCCGAGATTGCTTGACTTCCGAGATCGGGTACTTTTAATCTGGTATGGAGATAGGCAGAATTATGTTTTGAATCTTGATTAATATATTGTTAACGTAAATTAAAAAATCATTTCATACCAAAAGCGTATTTTTGAAAATTTTGTTTTATAATCATTGCCTAACTCATTCAGTATTCCCAGACGGTCACCCATTCAAGTACTAACTGAACCCGAGATTGCTTGACTTCCGAGATCGGACGAGATCGGACGAGATCGGGTACTTTCAATCTGGTATGGAGATAGGCAGAATAACGTATTGAATCTTGGTTAATATATTGTTAACGTAAATTTAAAAAATCATTTTATACCAAAAGCGTATTTTTGAAAATTTTGTTTTATAATCATTGCCTAACTCATTCAGTATTCCCAGACGGTCACCCATTCAAGTACTAACTGAACCCGAGATTGCTTGACTTCCGAGATCGGACGAGATCGGGTACTTTCAATCTGGTATGGAGATAGGCAGAATACTTTATTGAATCTTGACTAATATATTATTAAGGTAAATTAAAAAATCATTTTATACCAAAAGCGTATTTTTGAAAATTTTGTTTTTTAATCATTGCCTAACTCATTCAGTATTCCCAGACGGTCACCCTTTCAAGTACTAACTGAACCCGAGATTGCTTGACTTCCGAGATCGGGTACTTTTAATCTGGTATGGAGATAGGCAGAATTATGTTTTGAATCTTGATTAATATATTGTTAACCTAAATTAAAAAAATCATTTTATACCAAAAGCGTATTTTTGAAAATTTTGTTTTATAATCATTGCCTAACTCATTCAGTATTCCCGGACGGTCACCCATTCAAGTACTAACTGAACCCGAGATTGCTTGACTTCCGAGATCGGAAGAGATCGGGTACTTTCAATCTGGTATGGAGATAGGCAGAATTATGTTTTGAATCTTGATTAATATATTGTTAACCTAAATTAAAAAAATCATTTTATACCAAAAGCGTATTTTTGAAAATTTTGTTTTATAATCATTGCCTAACTCATTCAGTATTCCCAGACGGTCACCCATTCAAGTACTAACTGAACCCGAGATTGCTTGACTTCCGAGATCGGGTACTTTTAATCTGGTATGGAGATAGGCAGAATTATGTTTTGAATCTTGATTAATATATTGTTAACGTAAATTAAAAAAATCATTTCATACCAAAAGCGTATTTTTGAAAATTTTGTTTTATAGTCATTGCCTAACTCATTCAGTATTCCCAGACGGTCACCCATTCAAGTACTAACTGAACCCGAGATTGCTTGACTTCCGAGATCGGACGAGATCGGGTACTTTCAATCTGGTATGGAGATAGGCAGAATTATGTTTTGAATCTTGATTAATATATTTTTAAGGTAAATTAAAAAATCATTTCATACCAAAAGCGTATTTTTGAAAATTTTGTTTTATAATCATTGCCTAACTCATTAAGTATTCCCAGACGGTCACCCATTCAAGTACTAACTGAACCCGAGATTGCTTGACTTCCGAGATCGGACGAGATCGGGTACTTTCAATCTGGTATGGAGATAGGCAGAATTATGTATTGAATCTTGATTAATATGTTGTTAACGTAAATTAAAAAATCATTTTATACCAAAAGCGTATTTTTGAAAATTTTGTTTCATAATCATTGCCTAACTCATTCAGTATTCCCAGACGGTCACCCATTCAAGTACTAACTGAACCCGAGATTGCTTGACTTCCGAGATCGGACGAGATCGGGTACTTTCAATCTGGTATGTAGTTAGGCAGAATTATGTTCTGAATCTTGATTAATATATAGTTAACGTAAATTAAAAATTCATTTTATACCAAAAGCGTATTTTTGAAAATTTACTTTTATAATCATTGCCTAACTCATTCAGTATTCCCAGACGGTCACCCATTCAAGTACTAACTGAACCCGAGATTGCTTGACTTCCGAGATCGGGTACTTTTAATCTGGTATGGAGATAGGCAGAATTATGTTCTGAATCTTGATTAATATATTGTTAACGTAAATTAAAAAAATCATTTCATACCAAAAGCGTATTTTTGAAAATTTTGTTTTATAGTCATTGCCTAACTCATTCAGTATTCCCAGACGGTCACCCATTCAAGTACTAACTGAACCCGAGATTGCTTGACTTCCGAGATCGGACGAGATCGGGTACTTTCAATCTGGTATGGAGATAGGCAGAGTTATGTTTTGAATCTTGACTAATATATTGTTAAGGTAAATTAAAAAATCATTTTATACCAAAAGCGTATTTTTGAAAATATTGTTTTATAATCATTGCCTAACTCATTCAGTATTCCCAGACGGTCACCCATTCAAGTACTAACTGAACCCGAGATTGCTTGACTTCCGAGATCGGACGAGATCGGGTACTTTCAATCTGGTATGGAGATAGGCAGAATAACGTATTGAATCTTGGTTAATATATTGTTAACGTAAATTTAAAAAATCATTTTATACCAAAAGCGTATTTTTGAAAATTTTGTTTTATAATCATTGCCTAACTCATTCAGTATTCCCAGACGGTCACCCATTCAAGTACTAACTGAACCCGAGATTGCTTGACTTCCGAGATCGGACGAGATCGGGTACTTTCAATCTGGTATGGAGATAGGCAGAATACTTTATTGAATCTTGACTAATATATTATTAAGGTAAATTAAAAAATCATTTTATACCAAAAGCGTATTTTTGAAAATTTTGTTTTTTAATCATTGCCTAACTCATTCAGTATTCCCAGACGGTCACCCTTTCAAGTACTAACTGAACCCGAGATTGCTTGACTTCCGAGATCGGGTACTTTTAATCTGGTATGGAGATAGGCAGAATTATGTTTTGAATATTGATTAATATATTGTTAACCTAAATTAAAAAAATCATTTTATACCAAAAGCGTATTTTTTAAAAATTTGTTTTATAATCATTGCCTAACTCATTCAGTATTCCCAGACGGTCACCCATTCAAGTACTAACTGAACCCGAGATTGCTTGACTTCCGAGATCGGGTACTTTTAATCTGGTATGGAGATAGGCAGAATTATGTTTTGAATCTTGATTAATATATTGTTAACGTAAATTAAAAAATGATTTCATACCAAAAGCGTATTTTTGAAAATTTTGTTTTATAATCATTGCCTAACTCATTCAGTATTCCCAGACGGTCACCCATTCAAGTACTAACTGAACCCGAGATTGCTTGACTTCCGAGATCGGACGAGATCGGGTACTTTCAATCTGGTATGGAGATAGGCAGAATAACGTATTGAATCTTGGTTAATATATTGTTAACGTAAATTTAAAAAATCATTTTATACCAAAAGCGTATTTTTGAAAATTTTGTTTTATAATCATTGCCTAACTCATTCAGTATTCCCAGACGGTCACCCATTCAAGTACTAACTGAACCCGAGATTGCTTGACTTCCGAGATCGGACGAGATCGGGTACTTTCAATCTGGTATGGAGATAGGCAGAATACTTTATTGAATCTTGACTAATATATTATTAAGGTAAATTAAAAAATCATTTTATACCAAAAGCGTATTTTTGAAAATTTTGTTTTTTAATCATTGCCTAACTCATTCAGTATTCCCAGACGGTCACCCTTTCAAGTACTAACTGAACCCGAGATTGCTTGACTTCCGAGATCGGGTACTTTTAATCTGGTATGGAGATAAGGCAGAATTATGTTTTGAATCTTGATTAATATATTGTTAACCTAAATTAAAAAAATCATTTTATACCAAAAGCGTATTTTTGAAAATTTTGTTTTATAATCATTGCCTAACTCATTCAGTATTCCCAGACGGTCACCCATTCAAGTACTAACTGAACCCGAGATTGCTTGACTTCCGAGATCGGGTACTTTTAATCTGGTATGGAGATAGGCAGAATTATGTTTTGAATCTTGATTAATATATTGTTAACGTAAATTAAAAAAATCATTTCATACCAAAAGCGTATTTTTGAAAATTTTGTTTTATAGTCATTGCCTAACTCATTCAGTATTTGCAGACGGTCACCCATTCAAGTACTAACTGAACCCGAGATTGCTTGACTTCCGAGATCGGACGAGATCGGGTACTTTCAATCTGGTATGGAGATAGGCAGAGTTATGTTTTGAATCTTGACTAATATATTGTTAAGGTAAATTAAAAAATCATTTTATACCAAAAGCGTATTTTTGAAAATTTTGTTTTATAATCATTGCCTAACTCATTCAGTATTCCCAGACGGTCACCCATTCAAGTACTAACTGAACCCGAGATTGCTTGACTTCCGAGATCGGACGAGATCGGGTACTTTCAATCTGGTATGGAGATAGGCAGAATAACGTATTGAATCTTGGTTAATATATTGTTAACGTAAATTTAAAAAATCATTTTATACCAAAAGCGTATTTTTGAAAATTTAGTTTTATAATCATTGCCTAACTCATTCAGTATTCCCAGACGGTCACCCATTCAAGTACTAACTGAACCCGAGATTGCTTGACTTCCGGGATCGGGTACTTTCAATCTGGTATGGAGATAGGCAGAATAACGTATTGAATCTTGATTAATATATTGTTAACGTAAATTAAAAAAATCATTTAATACCAAAAGCGTATTTTTGAAAATTTAGTTTTATAATCATTGCCTAACTCATTCAGTCTTCCCAGACGGTCACCCATTCAAGTACTAACTGAACCCGAGATTGCTTGACTTCCGAGATCGGACGAGATCGGGTACTTTCAATCTGGTATGGAGATAGGCAGAATAACGTATGGAATCTTGATTAATATATTGTTAACGTAAATTAAAAAATCATTTTATACCAAAAGCGTATTTTTGAAAATTTTGTTTTATAATAATTGCCTAACTCATTCAGTATTCCCAGACGGTCACCCATTCAAGTACCAACTGAACCCGAGCTTGCTTGACTTCCGACATCGGACGAGATCGGGTACTTTCAATCTGGTATGGAGATAGGCAGAATAACGTATTGAATCTTGATTAATATATTGTTAACGTAAATTAAAAAAATCATTTCCTACCAAAAGCGTATTTTTGAAAACTTTGTTTTATAATCATTGCCTAACTCATTCAGTATTCCCAGACGGCCACCCATTCAAGTACTAACTGAACCCGAGATTGCTTGACTTCCGAGATCGGGTACTTTCAATCTGGTATGGAGATGGGCAGAATTATGTTTTGAATCTTGATTAATATATTGTTAACGTAAATTAAAAAAATCATTTTATACCAAAAGCGTATTTTTGAAAATTTGGTTTTATAATCATTGCCTAACTCATTCAGTATTCCCAGACGGTCACCCATTCAAGTACTAACTGAACCCGAGATTGCTTGACTTCCGAGATCGGACGAGATCGGGTACTTTCAATCTGGTATGGAGATAGGCAGAATAACGTATTGAATCTTGATTCATATATTGTTAACGTAAATTAAAAAAATCATTTCCTACCAAAAGCGTATTTTTGAAAATTTTGTTTTATAATCATTGCCTAACTCATTCAGTATTCCAAGACGGTCACCCATTCAAGTACTAACTGAACCCGAGATTGCTTGACTTCCGAGATCAGACGAGATCGGGTACTTTCAATCTGGTATGGAGGTAGGCAGAATAACGTTTTGAATCTTGATTAATATATTGTTAACGTAAATTAAAAAAATCATTTTATACCAAAAGCGTATTTTTGAAAATTTTGATTTATAATTATTGCCTAACTCATTCAGTATTCCCAGACGGTCACCCATTCAAGTACTAACTGAACCCGAGATTGCTTGACTTCCGAGATCGGACGAGATCGGGTACTTTGAATCTGGTATGGAGATAGGCACAATAATGTTTTGAATCTTGATTAATATATTGTTAAGGTAAATTAAAAAATCATTTTTTACCAAAAGCGTATTTTTGAAAATTTTGTTTTATAATCATTGCCTAACTCATTCAGTATTCCCAGACGGTCACCCATTCAAGTACTAACTGAACCTATGTTACGGTCAGAAACGTTTTTTTTTTTTCGAAACGTTTTTTGTGTTAACGTTTTTTGATAGGTTATGGTCAAAAACGTTTTGTTTTTTTTTCTGAAACGTTTTTGGGTGTGTTTTAATTTACGCTTTGGTGACCGGCAGGTGGCAGTAGAGTACTACAATGCACTTAACGTTTGGCCACATTTTTTTTATGAATAAAGAGCATTGGTGACCAGCAGATGGCAGTAGAGAGTAGGACTACATTACTAAAACATGGCACCTAACGTTTGGCCACATTTTTTTATCAACAAAATTATTTTTGGGACAATACAGTCGGTTTGGAATGAAATTCCAATGGTATAAAGAACAGTTTCGGAGACTTGTATAAAGTCTTTATTGCATAAAGAACAGTCATGAACAATGAACAGAAGAACTTTTGGGACAATACAGTCGGTTTGGAATGAAATTCCAATTGCATAAAGAACAGTTTTGGGAACTTGAATAAAGAAATGTCATGAACAACAAAAGAAAGTGTAATTGTATAAATAACAGTCATTGACAACAAAAAATGCATACACGAACTAAAAATATAAAATAGTACACCTGAACACCATAATGAAAATAGTATTAACCTATAAATTTTTTATCCAGCAGGTAATAATAAATTTCGGCATTGATCATTAAAACACTTACATTATTAATATTAAACAGCACATTGAAGAATGGAAAAATGAAAACAAAACTTGAAGCGAATTTTTTATAAGACACTGTAGTGTTGTTGACAACAGTCTAAAACGGCAATTTTCTTCTTTTTTGGGGTTAATTTGCTGTCAGACAAATTTATTATCTTTTTCTTTGGTGTATCTGAAAAAAAAAACTTAGAATGAATTCAAGTGTTGGAAATTTCAGTACATGGCCAATAGCACCAATACTGTGACGACATAACACCCAAGAATAAACTAGTTATACAGATCTTTTGCATACGCAGAAATTTCTTTAAAATTTCTGTGGGCAGAAACTAATGCACATTAGAGATTCTGTAAAATTCTCTCGGGGAAACCCAACCAAACTGTGAATATCATAATTTACAACACCTTTACTACTGCTACTACTATACATATAAGATTCAAAACAAATAAACATTTCCTTCCTGTAAAAAGCATGAGACAAAAAAATATCCTATGTTTAACAACCTGGAGTGATAATTTCTGCAACAAAGAAACTTCCCGTGGATGACCAGTAGGCTGTAACTTGTTGCCCCACATACAACTTTGCAAAATTTTTCATGGCAAGTTGGTTTACTTTAATTTCTTTAGGATTTGGTATAATCCTTTCTAATTTGTCACCCAAAAAGCGAACTCCGACAAACTCCTTTCCTGTACAAGTGTAAACACAAGATTAAATTTCTCTTATAAATGTGGAAATAAATGGGAACTTACCACGTCTGCTGCAGCCAATATGCTGAACACCTGGAATGTAAAAGCATATATTTATAATAAATGTAACCCAGATGGATTAGAAATGCAAATATGCAAAATAAAGATTTACAAGATTTATTGTAGGATTTTGCAACATCTTTTTTCCCGGGCAGAATCCAATGTTGCCCCCCCGACATGACCAGATGTTGTTGCCCCCCCCGACATGACCAGATGTTGTTGCCCCCCCCGACATGTCCAGATGTTGTTGCCCCCCCCCCTCCCCCCCGACATGACCTGATTTGGTGCCCCCCCGACATGACCAGATGTTGTTGCCCCCCTGACATGACCAGATGTTGTTGCCGCAGCATCAGAATCTGATGTTGCCGCAACAGAATGGCCGACATTGACAATATTCGATGTTGCAGATGATTCGCCTGCATTGGAAACATTGGTTAATATTG
Source organism: Ciona robusta (assembly GCF_009617815.1). Classification (NCBI taxonomy): domain Eukaryota; kingdom Metazoa; phylum Chordata; class Ascidiacea; order Phlebobranchia; family Cionidae; genus Ciona; species Ciona robusta. The sequence goes on from NW_028323130.1 coordinate 171,258, forward strand.
AAACTTAAACACAGTATTAGACTAAAGATTAATGGACCTAACTGTAAAAAGAATAATGAGCACCTGAAGCAACATTTCTCATGGCAAATCGGGCAAATGCTGGTGCGGTGCCGGTGTTTAATGGCTCTTTTTCAATCCAAGCCCATGCATGAGACGAAGCTATTTGCAGGTCTTTATATTCTACCCCAGACACCACTATCGTTCTATGCTGATTTTTTTCTTTCTGTTTTTCTATGTTGATAGCCACATTACCAGCATCAGTAGGTGTTGGACTCTCCAACTCAGCCAGCGTCATACCAGTAAAAATTCCGGAACGGCAGGCTAATCGGAAAATGACACGACAAAATATGTCTCCATACAGGTGCTCAATAGCCGTTTTTTTTTAAGCTCCCCGGTCTTTTTCCCTTTAATGATAAAATTTCATCTCTACTTTCTTCTTCATATTTCAAAATAGCAGAATATGGGTTGTCTAGCTCTTTTAGTTTGCGTCTACTTTTTTCTTTAACAAAACGTTCTTGTTTCTCTTTTGCACTTCTCTGTTTGTATAACCATCTTTTTACATTGTAACTGAGCCTTTCAACCCCTTCAGTGCAAATTCCTTTATGCTCATTCGCCATAAATTCTATGAAATTTAACAGTGTTCCATAGTACGTGTACTTTGTTGTTGCCGTGAAAGTCTTTGTTTTTTCTTCAATGTTTTGAAACACTATATCCGGTGTTAAAAGAACTGCCATGCTTGGTATCATTGATTCTACTTGTTTTCTGTATGATGCAGCCAGTTTTGGATCCACTGCATTTCGTTTACCAACTCCCATTGTGGTAAGCATTTGTTCATAACTGTTGAGAATTGGTTTTAATGATGAAGGGTTCATCTTGCACTTCTTCATAATTTCTTCAAATTGGGGAGTTTTTACATCTATTTCCGGGTGCTTGTTCTCGCAATGAGACACAAAGCATTTTCTTATTGCTGCACAGAAACAGCATTTAAACCCTTTGTACTGCTTATATTTTCCAATCCCCAATTCTTTGGCCTTATTATCAAAATAAAAAATGGTCTTGTCCACATCCGGATGATGTCGATTATAATGATGAGTAACATTCGTAAAAAATTCCCCACAGGCCGGAATAGGACATATTCTTCTTTTTCTGTATATTAGGAAACATTTTATTGTAATTCAATACATTGGTTTGGCAGTAGGTACCCTCGTACTTAAAAAAAGAACACCAAATAATTGTGATACTATGACAATATAAGTATCAATATTACAGTAAAATGGACTGTGTGTTATTAGCGGCTAAACTGAATTTGCAAATTTGTTATTGTCTTTACTAATTTTCAAAGATAGGTTGCAAAAATGATGCCAACAAATTAAAAAATAAACAATTGTTTCTTTTTATGAAACTATATTAAATGCATGAGCAATTTATCATTCACAACTAGAAATGCACTGGGTCGAATCGGGATTCAATTATCCGATCCATTATTGACGTTTTCGTGGTATGCGGACCTGGCAGGTTATCGCAATTACTCTGTCCGGGTAATTTCACCAATATTTTATTTGTTCGCTCTTTAATAACACGGAAAAAATGGTATGTACGGAGGGTATTTGTACGTTTTGTTGACGCGTTAATCCATTTTCTTGCGCAACAAAGTCCGACGTAACAAATTAACAATCATAACTTTATTTTCGCGCCAAATAAACCGACCGGATGAATGTATTCTGTAATTCGTAAAAGTTTTTCTGTGTAGTCCAAAGAATGGAGAATGAAGTCTACAAAGACATCTTTTATTTGCTATTTTGAACTAATGAAAATAGATAGATTAACAACGGTATTTATTCTGTGTAATGCTTGATCGCAAACGTTAAAAAAAAACGTTCAACTGGTATTCAAACTCCTGTTGGCTAAATAATAATCCATGTGCGAATCGCCATTATGAAGCAAATTATCAACGTGTGAATTGCTATTATGTTGTTATTAATTGCCAGGTCAAACAACTGCTTTTATGATGCAATGAATCCACGTGTGAACCTCTACTATTTCGTAAATAAAGTAGTGTTGGGATAGATTTAGGCAGTTTCTTTCCGCAATATATCGTTCTGAAAAACTAATAATTCCGACGAACCGGTCTTCGTTTGTATGACAACAAACCCCACACTCGTGCGCGTAGCCGTAATTTTTTTCACGTTGTAAAACAATCTTAAGGGGACGAAAAAATGTCAGTGTATGTTTGACTAAGACACACGTGACGTCGTGAAGGCTAAAATACAACGTACGTGAAGGTTAAACTGCGACGCACTTGAAGGCTAAAATAAAGTAACATTCAAGTCTGTGTTTAAACCTCCTTTATGCTAACTGATGTGTCAATCCATATTAAGACGGAAATAATCAATGTGTAAAATGACTAATATTTCGTATTCAATTGCCAGGTCAAACAATCGCTATTATGATGCATTGAATCCACGTGTGAATCTATACAATTTCGTAATTAGCAGTCTAAATACGTAAAAAAGTTATACATATGTTTAGAATAGGTATATACCGTGTGTTAGCAGGTGGTGAAGGTTCTTGTCTGCCCCAACTTCTACATCTTGATAAGCTGTAAAACATTAAACAACAAAATATTAGTATTAGATCTATTAGTTACCTGAAGTCAGCCACAATGATAAAAGAAGTATTCATATGTCATGGCTCATGCAAACCAGAAAATGCCATGTGTTGTATTAACAATTTGAAAAATAAATACAACACAGAATTGAACAAACTATATTCAAATATATATAATCTTAATAACTATCTGAAAAATCCATAAATGCCAATACATTACAATTAACCTAACAACCTGTTAATGAGTAATTCTATTCGCAAAATGCAGAAATTTTGATGTCAATCATGTACTAATTTTTATTAAAAAAGTAAAAATTCAAAAACACAATATAGTCTGGGGTAATAAAACCACTCATCATACCTTAAGGTCCAGAAAATATAGTAGGATTTCTATGTTTATTTAAAACTTTATTTGAAATTTGTGATGTTTTTTCCCCTGACTTTGGGGTAAAAAAAACATTATATATCCAATTTAAGAAACGAACTTTTCCTCTGAAGATTGTTGCTGACGCATTTCTCTTTCGCGTTTACCCCTGCGTAAACAAACGACAACAAAATTTTAAACACTCTTACACACCTAAAAATGGATAAGAATATTAATTAAAACATTAACAATTTTGACCTACCCCATGCATCAACGTTCATACTGTCAGAACGCACAATATGCACATTACCTACTGTAGTGATCGACGTGTGAAAGCGGGCGATAATAATGCTATCGTTGTAATTCCATGTTTAACGATGTTGTATGTTTACTGGTTTAATGATATTGTGTGAGTCCACGTACCGATATTGCCTGACAACGGAAACTGTCACAATTTCCTAGCCGTTTCCTAATTAAGATGCGTGGCTGCTGGCATTGTGTGTGGACTATGCCCAATGGTGAACTATGCTCAATACCCAGACATTGTATCTGTATTTGCGTTATGTGTGACTGGCGGTAAGCCTGGAGGCTGACGTGTTCCCTTCTTCTCACAACTCTCGTCTGTATAAAAGATGGGTGCGCCATGTTTCGGCACGCCTTGAGCCATAAATTCTGCTATCGTTATCGTATCGTTACGTCACTGTCAAGTTACTAATAAAGGAGTTATTAAGTGTTGATCTGGTTCCAATTGATCGGTGATTAAACGAGGTACAGCATCTAGTACGCGCGAAGAGGAGTACGATAGGACCAGACCCAACACTACCATGCATATATATAAATATTTCAAATCAATTGTTAGTAAGCATCATTTGAGGTAACAAACAGAACAATAACTACAATATCGAGGCAAACTTTACAAGTTTTAATCAAAGCAAAACATTCCGTCATGAGAAAACCTTGGTAAAAAATTGGCTTTTCATGTGTAAGTCAAAAAAAAAGAATCTGTAAGCATCTCCTTCCAATAAATAACTAAACAAATGCATATATAATAATACTTATAGGGATGTGCTGAAGTTGTAAAAGCTGGGGTTTGCCGAGCCCAAGCCCTTATGACGTTATTAAAGGATACCAAGGATATTTTAGGAAATTGCCAAAATCAGATAATATATATATATTTAGTCATGTAGCATTAATTTTGCGACAATCCGCGCTGTCTGAATAAAAATATCAAAATTCAAAGTGCTCTGTTTGGAATTTGAAATCCGCCATGTTTTTTTTGGATTTTTATTTCTATGTCTGTGACGTCATCTAGTTGCAAAACTGCTGTCTGCTGCGGTACCAGATAATCTCATACCGCTGCAGGGCACCGTTGCCTTTTTCTTTTGCGTTTCTCTCGTTTGAAAATTGTTTCATTATGTCCTCAGTTAGGCAACTGTGTGCTCACGAATTAAGAGTCTGACAGTTGCAGGTCGTTTTAATAAAGCAGTCTTACAGCTGCAGGTCGTTTTTTATAAAGTAGTCTTACAGTTGGAGGTCTTTTTATAAAGGAGCCCTACAGTTGCAGGTCTTTTTATAAACGAGTCCTACAGCTGCAGGTCTTTTTATAAAGGAGTCCTACAGTTGCAGGTCTTTTTATAAAGGAGTCCTACAGTTGCAGGTCTTTTTATAAAGTAGTCCTACAGTTGCAGGTCTTTTTATAAAGTAGTCCTACAGTTGCAGGTCGTTTTATAAAGAAGTCCTACAGTTGCAGGTCGTTTTTATAAAGTAGTCCTACAGTTGCAGGTCGTTTTTATAAAGTAGTCCTACAGTTGCAGGTCGTTTTTATAAAGCAGTCTTACAGCTGCAGGTCGTTTTTATAAAGCAGTCTTGTTGTGTGTGAGGGTATGTGTTGTGTAAAAAATTCGCATTTTAAACCAATATTTGTTATATAGATTAACGTAAAAAATGACATTCAACTTTGAAAAATGCCACGGCATCACTTTTAAAATGTAAGTTTGTAGTGTAATTCATATTAAAGTGATATTGGTAATATTACCTTGTAATTGCAGTGAAAAAGATGATGAGGATCGGTCCAACAAAAAAAAGGTCAGGCCATTTCAGGCTGAGACGACTCAAGCTGGGTCGTCTCACTCTAGTGGGCCTTCTCGCCAAGAATCAAGGGGAGGGTAAGTTCGTTTAAATAGTAAGCAAACCAGAAAAAAATGAATTCACTTAAAAAGTTGTATTCCTGTTGACTCGCAACGGCTGTGTTAAAGATTAACTGTGACATGTGTGAAAACTGATGTTACTGTAATCACATGTTCTGAATGGATTGTATGGCACCAGCAAGTTAGAATAAATAAATACCATTCAGTTGACAGCAAATTTAATGCCTAATGTTTATTTTAGATTCATCCCCTTCAAAAAATTTGTATTTTTAAAAAGGTAAGTAATATTTAGTTATTTTAATTTTTCATTTAAATTTCATACTGAAGATATCAAGATAATATATATAAAGTCAATTTGAGTTTTAGTTGCTACAACACCTGGTTTGGTAGGACGGGATATGAAAAAAAAGGGCACAGTATATTCAGAGTCTGACAAAGCAAACTGCTGTTAAGTATTAAAATTCGGTGTTTAATGAATACAACATATTTTTAACAAATGAAAAAGCAAAATAATAAGAGACGCATTTTGAATGCATCCTATTCTGCATCACTAAGATTGTGGCAGGCGGTGTTGGGGCATAAGGAGCGGAGGGAAGTGGATCGGTGGCAGGCGGTGTTGGGGCACAAGGAGCGGAGGGAAGTGGATCGGTGGTGGGAGGTGGAAAGTGGAGGGGTGGGAGATGGAGCAAGGTATTAAATAGTATTAAAGAACCAATAATTGCTTACAAAAATTAGTTAGTAAATAGGGAATTACCATACTTCAGAAGAATTTGAAAAGTAGATATGACACAATAAGTATTTTACCAGAAATATGTTGGTTAATATATATTTCGTTAATAAAAAGTGTAAGAATATGTTAAGAGATTCCACCACGCCCAAGAGGCTCTCTCAGTGTGGCGCTAGGGTTTTTATTTACCAGAACCCTTCGCCAGTAGCCATATTTATAACTGGTTTAATATATTTATTTACTATTAGTCGAACCATTTTCAAAGTAAATAAGTTACTTCTAGCACAGTTTGTCTTTGCACCTGCTACACTATTGTATCACTTTTGAAGTAAATAAGTTACTTCTGGCACAGTTTGTCTTTGCACCTGCTACACTATTGTAGCACTTTTGAAGTAAATAAGTTACTTCTGGCACAGTTTGTCTTGCACCTGCTACACTATTGTAGCACTTTTGAAGTAAATAAGTTACTTCTGGCACAGTTTGTCTTTGCACCTGCTACACTATTGTAGCACTTTTGAAGTAAATAAGTTACTTCTGGCACAGTTTGTCTTGCACCTGCTACACTATTGTAGCACTTTTGAAGTAAATAAATTACTTCTGGCACAGTTTGTCTTTGCACCTGCTACACTATTGTAGCACTTTTGTTTATTGTTTGTTTTTTTTTTCTGTGCTGGGGCAAATAAACTCTTCATCATTCTTTGAGTTGACCATATGACCAGTATAACCTACACCCAAAAGAGAGTTAACGTACAGATATTCACAAGTTATTACATGTAAGGCTGCAAACAAATGTTTTGTTTACTTTTGCCTCTTTAATGCGGAGTCCCACGCAGTTAACATGGAACCACTGAGGGCACTTAGTGCATTGGACCCAATCTGTGTCATTTTTGTTTCGGCAGGATCCACATATATTAACATCAACAGATGTGTTATGAGTGATTGTGCAATGGTCCCACATCTGGCTGTAGCACAATGGTTTGCCTTCTGCTAGCCAACTTGCGAACATGCAGATAATTGCACCACAGCTCATGAAGTCATTCTGAAATGTCCGGCTTGTAGACATTGTATCAACTGATGTGATGCTAAAACCAAATTTTGTTTGCAACACGTTGTTCAAAATCAATCTAGTTGCTTCAAGTTGTTTTGGCATGTTTAGTGCATGCTTTCTTGGATTCAAGTAAAGTAATTGCTGGGTTTTTATGTCAATGGCCAGCAATACCCAATGAATTCTACTTGGATTCCATGGAATAAATATAAATTTCTTGTTTTTTAATGTCATGTTTGCCCACAGTCGCTTGACTGAGAGACCGCTTTTCATACACTGTGCCACAGCTGAATCAGCAAACATGATTTGCTTGTTGTTTTTACATAAACACCAAAGGTAGCTGTCGATTATTTGATCATACAGCCAACCAACACGAAACTGCATGTCACACTCCCATATTTCTTGTTTCTGTTGGGAACTTATGTTCATTTCCAAGGACATTAGTTGAAGATATGTCACAGAATATGGGCCACAACGTAATGCTTTGTCAGTGAGATCTTTTTTAGCCACAATGTGGCATGGAAGAATTTTGTCAAAATTGATGACTTTTTGGTTTTTGCTTTTTTCAGCTCTGTTGCTACAATTGACAGGTTCTGGTTGTTTGGGTTGCAATCCAGTTACAGAATGTAATGAAACCATTTTGTCTGCAACAGCTCCATGTCTGTTTTGATATTTGTTCGGCTTGGGGTGCTTGCGTGGTAACTCATCATACACAAATGATGACGGCAACTTTCTCTTCCTTGTTATAGATAATAATTTTTTATCTTCTGCTAATGGTTTGGAGTGCTTGCGTGGTGATGCCTCACACACTAAAGACGTTGGCAACTTCCTTTTTTTCAACTTTAAAGAAAGAGGAGGTTTCACTACCCTGATGCCTTCTTCATGCTTACAAAGTCTTCTTTGCCAAGCTGTTTGGTACACAAACAGCATCGTTTGTTTCCCATCAATTGTGTTAAAATCAGCAATGTCCATGTCACTATCTGGCTGCTTTGGATGGACACTGGCGATGTACGGCCTAAAGAAAATGCTATCTTCAGGTGTATCGCGACACCATTGATCCACCAGCAATTGAACATTTGCTTGATCAATTTTTGACAGCTTGCGCTTTGTATATGCAATATGATAGTGATTGCTAATGTCGTTCTTTGTTGGAAAGAATCTTCTGTTAGTTGGCTGTGGAGGTGTTGCGTTTTTGAAAAGTTCATGAACCACAAATATTTGCAGATGGCGTTTCAATTCCATGATAGAGCGAACATCTTCATCAACCAGCTGCCCAATTTTGCCAATCAACCTGCTATCCACACGTTGCAGCAAGCCTGCTGCCTGTGTAAAGAAATTAACTCAAATTGATTAAATATATTAAGCTTCTAAAATTTATTTAATTCATACGGATGCACTTAACTAACCTCACCCACAGGATGACCCGAGTGATCATTTGCAGCAGGGAATTGAACTGTGACAACCGGTTCAGACGGAATTGATGTCACACCAGCAGAGCGTAAATGTTTTGAAATCTTTTTTTTTTCAGAAGTCTTTACAGTTGTCATCTTTAAAAAAAAAGTAAAGTAATATAATATATACAAAATTGACAAATAATATATACAAAATTGACAAATCGACAATCGTCCGGCGTCGTGGCTCAGTGGTTTAGGCGTCTGCATCGAAAACCGAAGGTCCCCGGTTCGATGCTTGACGGCGGTACTAATACTGATCGGCGTATGTGTCCTTGGGCAAGACACGGACATTGCTCCAACCCAGCGGTCACTTATGGGTTGTCCAAATTACAGTCATACACAGGAAAAAACAAACAATTACCCACAAAGTTGCATATATGTGGTGACTCGCTGCCCAGACGAGGATAAACCTTCTGTGGAAGTGCGTCCGGTTGTGAGTACGTGTGTAGTTCTCGAATGATGTTCGCGAATCGTGTGAGAACGAGTTCGCAGAAATAGTCCGCAGATGGAGTCCTATATATACCGGTAAAGAATCGGGACAAAAAACGGAACTTGGTCGGACAGGAGAACGAGTTCGCAGAAATAGTCCGCAGATGGAGTCCTACGGGTCAAGAATCGGGACAAAAAACGGGACTTGGTCGGAACCGAGAACGAGTTCGCAGAAATAGTCTGCAGATGGAGTCCTATATATACGGGTCAAGAATCGAAACGGGACTTGATCGGAACACTGGAGTCGGAACATGAAAACAAGAACTTCACTACCGCGAGCAATGGGCCAAGTCTGGCCTAGAACTTCACTACCGCGAGCAATGGGCCAAGTCTGGCCCAGGTCCTCACAGACCTCACCCATACAGAATAGAATAGAATCGACAATCGTAGAAATTGTTATAATTTATTATGCAAATAAAAAATGTAAATAAATCAGTCAAGAAAGATTACATTTCTAAATCATTACTACTTTTTAATTCTTCTTTGAACTGAAATTTGAAATTTGGAAACACACATAAATAATTCTGGATCCAACAGCAGTCATTTGTGGTAAAAGGGGGCGTTCAAGGATTCTGTATGTTTTCGAGAGACCAATGATACGCTCAACATGGATGCGATGAAAAGCCACTCTCCTGTCGTGCACTCGTTGTGTAGCCTCTAGCTGATGCTTTCCTCTAAGCATTGTAGGCGTATTAACACAAACGTCAAATGATGCAAACAAATCCTGCACTAAAATTCCCCGATCAGCCATAATACTGTCAACCGGGGTGAAAAAGTTTGCCGCATCTTGATAAATTTCACAGTTTTCTGCTTTCCTCTGAGCATTGTAGGCGTATTAACACAAACGTCAAATGATGCAAACAAATCCTGCACTAAAATTCCCCGATCAGCCATAATACTGTCACCCGGGGTGAAAAAGTTTGCCGCATCTTGATAAATTTCACAGTTTTCTGCTTTCCTCTAAGCATTGTAGGTGTACACAAACGTCAAATGATGCAAACAAATCCTGCACTAAAATTCCCCGATCAGCCATAATACTGTCACCCGGGGTGAAAAAGTAAAAAAAAGGAAATTTCTTTGTTTTCTTTGGCCTGGCGTAGTTTCATCAAGGTAATAAATAGTTGTTCTTCTGGGGTTAGATTGAGAGGTTTGTACTTTAATTCGTAGGCAGCTGGTCCAAGTGATTGAAAAAAAAATTAAAATGATGATCTTAAAAAACGGCCCAATATAAGGATGGGCTGAGATCAAAACTATTCGGATTTGACGAATCCGAATATCTAGGGTCTAATATTCGATCGAATCCGAATATTCGATGACGTCATTCAACTAATTTACTGCGGTGAAACAAATGAAATTGTATAACCGGTGCATATCCAGCGTCGTTTCTATTGGTAGCGTTCTATCGTAGCGTTATCTGCGAGCCGGGAAATTAATTAAAAACCTGTCAATCAACGCCGGCCGAGTGCATATAAAAGGCGACGCACCGGCTATTGGCCACATGGCATCAAAGGTTTACTCACCATTATAGGATCCAGAAGTACAAAGTTAAAACGTTGTATTGACGAGTAGATTTTTCGTTATGAATACGGTCGAATTTAATTCATATTTTGTTTTATCGTATTTTACCTGTAGCCAGGCATGTAAAATTTATAAATTGTAATAGTTTCGTTAATTTTTAAATATGGAATCGGACATTGTATAAAGCTAAGCTTCTGAGAGTGCGCCATAAAGAATAGGCGGAGGCCGAAAGCTAATAACGTCATTAAGGAGAAAAGGCGCACACGAACACGTTCGGTTTTAGTCTGAAGGCGCGTTAATTTTTAAATATGGAATCGGACATTGTATAAAGCTAAGCTTCTGAGAGTGCGCCATAAAGAATAGGCGGAGGCCGAAAGCTAATAACGTCATTAAGGAGAAAAGGCGCACACGAACACGTTCGGTTTTAGTCTGAAGGCGCGTTACACGTGGTTTCCGATCAAACGAACACGTGGTTCACGATCAAAAATTCATATTTTGTTTTATCGTATTTTACCTGTAGCCAGGCATGTAAAATTTATATAAATTGTAATAGTTTCGTTAATTTTTAAATATGGAATCGGACATTGTATAAAGCTAAGCTTCTGAGAGTGCGCCATAAAGATAGGCGGAGGCCGAAAGCTAATAACGTCATTAAGGAGAAAAGGCGCACACGAACACGTTCGGTTTTAGTCTGAAGGCGCGTTACACGTGGTTTCTGATCAAACGAACACGTGGTTCACGATCAAAGAGACCGCACAAGACTACGAGTTTCGTGAATTGCACTGTTACGAGATGTAAAATTAACTACTGCTACTGGTTAATTCAATTCTGCTACTGGTTAATTCGAGTTAACAAAATTTAAAGAACATTTATTTATAACTGTTACAGAAGATTTTGCAATATTAAAATAAAAATAGTTTTATGATTTTTCGCTTTTAATTACCAAATCATACGCGGAAACATAGGCCATTAAGTAGTTCGTAGGCGCTGCGACTTGTTACTTTCTTAGAGTAAATTCGAACGAAATTTGTGTGAACTGAGTTCTAATGTGAATCCCGCGTAATTGTTGGTTGTAAAATCAAGATTTTTTATATTCAGACGATCACGAAATTACTGTTTTGGCGAATTTAGTAGTGTGTGTGTGGTATTTCGTGGGCAATAGAAAGTATTCGGATTCGATCGAATACCTAAAAATGCGTCGAACAACGCCGAATATTCGGATTCGGATTCGATTCGGCCCATCCCTAGCCCAATATCGGCGGTGGTGTAATAATATAATGTTTGAACACTTTCGCTGAAGTCTAAATGTGTTGCCTGCATAAACATCTTGTCGAAGCATATGATTTACTTTGGGGTTTATGCCGGAAAGTCTTTCCGTTGGTTGTTGGAAAACGACATGGGCTACGTCGGTTATATTGTAGCTTCGATAAGAAAGTAAGGAAGAGTGAACAGTCCCCTTGGCGACAACAAGTGCGTATATATGCCGAGGAAAGGGAAGTTGTTCGCCGAAAACTGGTTGGAAGTACTGACACACAACCGCAAGGAATGATGTCTGAAACACGAATGCGTTTGAAGGAGACGGTCCAGTCGAAACTAACCGACGTAGACATCGAAAATATCGAAGACAAGCAGCTTTTGGAAGCTGTGGCATTGTTTGAAAGTCTTAATGAGCAGTAGTAGTGCAGTTCTTCGAAGACCTCCTCGTTCGAGAAGCCGTGCAACGTTTGGCTCGTTGGTGGGAGGCGACTCTTCCGGCGTCGGACCACGCTTGGATCAGTCACACCTTGTGTCAGAAAACAAAGGAGGGAAACGTCGTGTTGAAACCCGCGGCCTTAAATCAGGTTTGTTTGGTGGTCGCCACAGCAGCCTCCTGTGATATGCACCCAGCCACCGAAAGTGGATCGGGCTACGTCGGTTATATTGTAGCTTCTATAATAAAGGAAGGAAGGGTGAACAGTCCCCTTGGCGACAACAAGTGTGTATATATGCCGAGGAAAGGGAAGTTGTTCGCCGAAAACTGGTTGGAAGTACTGGCACACAACCGCAAGGAATGATGTCTGAAACACGAATGCGTTTGAAGGAGACGGTCCAGTCGAAACTAACCGAAGTAGACATCGAAAATATCGAAGACAAGCAGCTTTTGGAAGCTGTGGCATTGTTTGAAAGTCTTAATGAGCAGTCGTGCAGTTCTTCGAAGACCTCCTCGTTCGAGAAGCCGTGCACGTTTGGCTCGTTGGTGGGAGGCGACTCTTCCAGCGTCGGACCACGCTTGGATCAGTCACACCTTGTGTCAGAAAACAAAGGAGGGAAACGTCGTGTTGAAACCCGCGGCCTTAAATCAGGTTTGGTGGTCGCCACCTGTGATATGCACCCAGCCACCGAAAGTGGATCGATACTTTGCATCACGGATGTTTCTTTTTATGCCCAAGAAGATCTGGAAATACGAGTTGCACTGTCCTCGCTGCAACTGTTCGTCCATGAATTCTTGTGGAATTTACAAGATTATTCAAACTGTCCTTGACATCGACGGGTTTTACAACATGGCTGCCGAGTATCTCGAGTGTCGAAAAGAGAGAGCGATTGCAAGAAACGAGAGATCGGTTGGTCCAATAGTATGCTCTCGCAGTTGGATCCTGGAAAGCGGCTGCAATTCCCGTGTATACTTATGCGTAAGTTCGCGTGTGACATGAATGTTGTCACGCTCATGCGTCAACGCGGGCTGGGCAACAGCTCCACCCAGGTGCAAGTTCTTGTGGAGAGGCACTCGGAAGTCTGGCTGCAAAAAACGATTCGGTACCAGAGCGAAATGCAGCTTTTCAAGAGTGCTCATGCCCAAGGAATGACCGAGAGCTTTGACTACGTTGAGCCGCCGAGGCAAAGGCCGGTGCCGCAGCCCGAATGGTTGCGCATGGTCTATGCAAATGACGTGCTGAGTCGTAGGGAAGAAATCAAAGCGTCCATCACGAGCGTGTTTGGTCGCGTTTTGAAAATCGACGCGACAAGGAAGATCGTCAAAAACTTGTTGGATATGCACATAGAACGGCGAAGTGGCTGGCAAATGTTGGAAACGAGCATGGGCAGATTTTAAACAGTGTTCTGACAGATTCCGAAGGTGCAAGAGGTCTATCACAGCTGGGGAAAGGCATTGTGAAACGGTACGCGGATGCTGGTATACCGCCCCCAGTTCTCTTGTACACCGATAGGGATTGCTGCGGAAACTCCATGTTACAAATCGCCGAGGTTTTTCCTGGATAGCAGGAAAGCGCTTCAGGTTCGTTTAGACATTTGGCACTTCATGCGGAGGTTCGCCGCCTGCTGCACCACAGAGAGTCATCCCTTGTACGGAGAGTTTCTCGCTCGTCTGTTTGGTTGTATTGTCGAGTACAATCCAAATGATTTGCAACAGTAACTGGATGATGATCAACCTCGAACATCATTGTTCGCTAAAATATCGCAGAAATGTGACTGTGCAATTTTAACTAAATTGCTGATTTAAGCAAATTAAAGTGAATTTTTAAGTAAAAATAAAGTGAACAAAAAAAATAAAGTGAACAAAAAAATGTCCACGACGAATATGTAAGTCACAAACATTCCACCATGGTTGTGAACCAATATCTCTAGTATGGGTATCCGTAACTGGATGATGATCAACCTCGAACATCATTGTTCACTGAAATATCGCAAAAATGTGACTGTGCAATTTTAACTAAATTGCTGTTTTTTCCGTAACTGGATGATGATCAACCTCGAACATCATTGTTCGCTGAAATATCGCAAAAATGTGACTGTGCAATTTTAACTAAATTGCTGTTTTTGCTTTTCTGAATATAAGTTTTTAAGTAGATTTAAGCAAAATAAAGTGAATTTTAAAGTAAAAATAAAGTGAACAAAAAAAATGTCCACGACGAATATGTAAGTCACAAACATTCCTTTACTTGTAACTGTTTTTAATGTTCATGTTATTTAAATACAGATACAAGATCCGACACGTGGCAAAACTAGTCGTGCAGGAGGCAGCAAAGGGCCAAGGCCCCAGCCGCCACACCACAAAGGCCACAAGAAGGGCGGGACCCTACCGCAAAAAGTCACGCCGCCAGCAAGGGCAAAAGGTCCCAGCCATCCGCCACAACCTCCCAACCAGTACACGTTGCCATCCCGACCTGCACCGTCTAATCTTATTTGTTTTAATTGCAGAATATCAAACAAACAACTAAAAAAAAGAATTAGAAACGTTAATTATAAACTGAGCAAATTTTCCATCAACAAAGAATATGGTTCCACAATCCGTAACTGGATGATGATCAACCTCGAACATCATTGTTCGCTGAAATATCGCAAAAATGTGACTGTGCAATTTTAACTAAATTGCTGTTTTTGCTTTTCAGAATATAAGTTTTTAAGTAAGATTTAAGCAAAGTAAAGTGAATTTTAAAGTAAAAATAAAGTGAACAAAAAAAATGTTCACGACGAATATGTAAGTCACAAACATTCCTTTACTTGTAACTGTTTTTAATGTTCATGTTGTTTAAATGCAGATACAAGATCCGACATGTGGCTAAACTGATAGTCCAGGAGGCAGCAAAGGGCCAAGTCCCCAGCCGCCACACCACAAAGGCCACAAGAAGGGCGGGACCCTACCGCAAAAAGTCACGCCGCCAGCAAGGGCAAAAGGTCCCAGCCATCCGCCACAACCTCCCAACCAGTGAGCTACACGTTGCCATCCCGACCTGCACCGTCTAATCTTATTTGTTTTAATTGCAGAATATCAAACAAACAACTAAAAAAAAGAATTAGAAACGTTAATTATAAACTAAGCAAATTTTCCATCAACAAAGAATATGGTTCCACAAAAGAACAAAAAAAATGTCCACGACGAATATGTAAGTCACAAACATTCCTTTACTTGTAACTGTTTTTAATGTTCATGTTATTTAAATGCAGATACAAGATCCGACACGTGGCAAAACTAGTCGTGCAGGAGGCAGCAAAGGAGGGCCAGGGCCCCAGCCGCCACACCACAAAGGCCACAAGAAGGGCGGGACCCTACCGCAAAAAGTCACGCCGCCAGCAAGGGCAAAAGGTCCCAGCCATCCGCCACAACCTCCCAACCAGTGAGCTACACGTTGCCATCCCGACCTGCACCGTCTAATCTTATTTGTTTTAATTGCAGAATATCAAACAAACAACTAAAAAAAAGAATTAGAAACGTTAATTATAAACTGAGCAAATTTTCCATCAACAAAGAATATGGTTCCACAATCCGTAACTGGATGATGATCAACCTCGAACATCATTGTTCGCTGAAATATTGCAAAAATGTGACTGTGCAATTTTAACTAAATTGCTGTTTTTGCTTTTCAGAATATAAGTTTTTAAGTAAGATTTAAGCAAAATAAAGTGAATTTTAAAGTAAAAATAAAGTGAAAAAAAAAAAAGTCCACGACGAATATGTAAGTCACAAACATTCCTTTACTTGTAACTGTTTTTAATGTTCATGTTATTTAAATGCAGATGCAAGATCCGACAAGTGGCAAAACTAGTCGTGCAGGAGGCAGCAAAGGGCCAAGGCCCCAGCCGCCACACCACAAAGGCCACAAGAAGGGCGGGACCCTACCGCAAAAAGTCACGCCGCCAGCAAGGGCAAAAGGTCCCAGCCATCCGCCACAACCTCCCAACCAGTGAGCTACACGTTGCCATCCCGACCTGCACCGTCTAATCTTATTTGTTTTAATTGCAGAATATCAAACAAACAACTAAAAAAAAGAATTAGAAACGTTAATTATAAACTGAGCAAATTTTCCATCAACAAAGAATATGGTTCCACATTCCATTTGTTTTAATTGCAGAATATCAAACAAACAACTAAAAAAAAGAATTAGAAACGTTAATTATAAACTGAGCAAATTTTCCATCAACAAAGAATACGGTTCCACAATCCATAACTGGATGATGATCAACCTCGAACATCATTGTTCGCTGAAATATCATTTTAACTAAATTGCTGTTTTTGCTTTTCATAAGTTTTTAAGTAAGATTTAAACAAAATAAAGTGAATTTTAAAGTAAAAATAAAGTGAACAAAAAAAATGTCCACGACGAATATGTAAGTCACAAACATTCCTTTACTTGTAACTGTTTTTAATGTTCATGTTATTTAAATGCAGATACAAGATCCGACACGTGGCAAAACTAGTCGTGCAGGAGGCAGCAAAGGGCCAAGGCCCCAGCCGCCACACCACAAAGGCCACAAGAAGGGCGGGACCCTACCGCAAAAAGTCACGCCGCCAGCAAGGGCAAAAGGTCCCAGCCATCCGCCACAACCTCCCAACCAGTGAGCTACACGTTGCCATCCCGCCCTGCACCGTCTAATCTTATTTGTTTTAATTGCAGAATATCAAACAAACAACTAAAAAAAAAGAATTAGAAACGTTAATTATAAACTGAGCAAATTTTCCATCAACAAAGAATATGGTTCCACAATCCGTAACTGGATGATGATCAACCTCAATCATCATTGTTCGCTGAAATATCGCAAAAATGTGACTGTGCAATTTTAACTAAATTGCCGTTTTTGCTTTTCAGAATATAAGTTTTTAAGTAAGATTTAAGCAAAATAAAGTGAATTTTAAAGTAAAATTAAAGTGAACAAAAAAAATGTCCACGACGAATATGTAAGTCACAAACATTCCTTTACTTGTAACTGTTTTTAATGTTCATGTTATTTAAATGCAGATACAAGATCCGACACGTGGCAAAACTAGTCGTGCAGGAGGCAGCAAAGGGCCAAGTCCCAAGCCGCCACACCACAAAGGCCACAAGAAGGACGGGACCCTACCGCAAAAAGTCACGCCGCCAGCAAGGGCAAAAGGTCCCAGCCAACCGCCACAACCTCCCAACCAGTGAGCTACACGTTGCCATCCCGACCTGCACCGTCTAATCTTATTTGTTTTAATTGCAGAATATCAAACAAACAACTAAAAAAAAGAATTAGAAACGTTAATTATAAACTGAGCAAATTTTCCATCAACAAAGAATATGGTTCCACAATCCGTAACTGGATGATGATCAACCTCGAACATCATTGTTCGCTGAAATATCGCAAAAATGTGACTGTGCAATTTTAACTAAATTGCTGTTTTTGCTTTTCAGAATATAAGTTTTTAAGTAAGATTTAAGCAAAATAAAGTGAATTTTAAAGTAAAAATAAAGTGAACAAAAAAAATGTCCACGACGAATATGTAAGTCACAAACATTCCTTTACTTGTAACTGTTTTTAATGTTCATGTTATTTAAATGCAGATACAAGATCCGACACGTGGCAAAACTAGTCGTGCAGGAGGCAGCAAAGGGCCAAGTCCCAAGCCGCCACACCACAAAGGCCACAAGAAGGGCGGGACCCTACCGCAAAAAGTCACGCCGCCAGCAAGGGCAAAAGGTCCCAGCCAACCGCCACAACCTCCCAACCAGTGAGCTACACGTTGCCATCCCGACCTGCACCGTCTAATCTTATTTGTTTTAATTGCAGAATATCAAACAAACAACTAAAAAAAAGAATTAGAAACGTTAATTATAAACTGAGCAAATTTTCCATCAACAAAGAATATGGTTCCACAATCCGTAACTGGATGATGATCAACCTCGAACATCATTGTTCGCTGAAATATCGCAAAAATGTGACTGTGCAGTTTTAACTAAATTGCTGTTTTTGCTTTTCAGAATATAAGTTTTTAAGTAAGATTTAAGCAAAATAAAGTGAATTTTAAAGTAAAAATAAAGTGAACAAAAAAAATGTCCACGACGAATATGTAAGTCACAAACATTCCTTTACTTGTAACTGTTTTTAATGTTCATGTTATTTAAATGCAGATACAAGATCCGACACGTGGCAAAACTAGTCGTGCAGGAGGCAGCAAAGGGCCAAGTCCCCAGCCGCCACACCACAAAGGCCACAAGAAGGGCGGGACCCTACCGCAAAAAGTCACGCCGCCAGCAAGGGCAAAAGGTCCCAGCCATCCGCCACAACCTCCCAACCAGTGAGCTACACGTTGCCATCCCGACCTGCACCGTCTAATCTTATTTGTTTTAATTGCAGAATATCAAACAAACAACTAAAAAAAAGAATTAGAAACGTTAATTATAAACTGAGCAAATTTTCCATCAACAAAGAATATGGTTTCACAATCCGTAACTGGATGATGATCAACCTCGAACATCATTGTTCGCTGAAATATCGCAAAAATGTGACTGTGCAATTTTAACTAAATTGCTGTTTTTGCTTTTCAGAACATAAGTTTCTAAGTAAGATTTAAGCAAAATAAAGTGAATTTTAAAGTAAAAATAAAGTGAACAAAAAAAAATGTCCACGACGAATATGTAAGTCACAAACATTCCTTTACTTGTAACTGTTTTTAATGTTCATGTTATTTAAATGCAGATACAAGATCGGACACGTGGCAAAACTAGTCGTGCAGGAGGCAGCAAAGGGCCAAGGCCCCAGCCGCCACACCACAAAGGCCACAAGAAGGGCGGGACCCTACCGCAAAAATTCACGCCGCCAGCAAGGGCAAAAGGTCCCAGCCATCCGCCACAACCTCCCAACCAGTGAGTTTTACACGTTGCCATCCCGACCTGCACCGTCTAATCATATTTGTTTTAATTGCAGAATATCAAACAAACAACTAAAAAAAAAGGATTAGAAACGTTAATTATAAACTGAGCAAATTTTCCATCAACAAAGAATATGGTTCCACAATCCGTAACTGGATGATGATCAACTCTTGTTATGGCAAATCAACTCTTGTTGTTATGGCAAAAGGTATATTTTCAAACTGGAAGCAACCACTTGGGTATGTGTTTGTTCATGGCAATTGTGATTCTGCTAAACTCAAACAAATTCTGTTTAGCGTTTTAAAAAAAGCGATGGATATTGGACTGCAAGTGTGTTCTATTGTTTCTGACCAAGGCAGTAATTTTGAAAAACTTTCCAAATTGTTGAATGTATCACCGGAAGAGCCTTATTTTATCTTCAACGAAACTATTTTTTTTTACTTTTTTGATCCAACACATATGTTGAAAAGTATTAGAAACAACTTAATGAAATACGACTTCCACTTTCGGGAACTATTTTATCTTCAACGAAACTATTTTTTTTTACTTTTTTGATCCACCACATCTGTTGAAAAGTATTAGAAACAACTTAATGAAATACGACTTCCACTTTCGGGAACGGATTGGCTGTTGGGGTGACATTGTGAGGTTTTATGAAAAAGATAAGATTCTACCAGTAAGAATTGCCCCAAAACTTAAACCCGCACATATATGAAAAGATGGGAGGGGCATTGGCTGCCCAAATATGCTCTCACAGTGTAGCATCTGGCATTTACACTCATGCTAATTTTGGCTCTCTTGATCAAAAGGCTTGTGGCACAGCTAAACTTCTTGAATTATTTGATAAACTTTTTGATTGTTTTAGTAGCTCCACTTTAAAATGCTCTAAACTTTATCGAATGGCGATGAGAGAAAATTCTGGCCATATTCAAATATTCCGTGAAACTTTAGAAATCTTGAACGAGATTGCAGTTGTTGATGCCAGTAAAAGTAATAGAAATGTTACGTTTCGAATTAAATGTCTAACCGGCTGGAAGATTAGCATAAATGCCATTTTGCAACTATGGGAATCATTGCATGAAAAGAGCAACATTTCGTATTTGTTTACTCGTCGCTTTAATCAGGATTGCTTGGAAAAAATTTTTGGATCCATTCGACAGCAAGGTGGTAACTCTGACAATCTAACACCAATACAGTTTATGCGTTCTTTTAAAAAGTTGTTCTTCCAAAATTTCTTGTCCGTGAATGAAGGAAATTGTGCTTTTGATTTTGACTCTGCTCTGGTGTCATTAAATAATGTGGCTCCACACACCAATCTCTCAGCACCAGCCATCAATTTTGATTCTCCCACAAATGCCAACCCAAATTTTCCAGTTGATTTCGATTTTCGACATCTTCCGATTAATCAAAATATGATTTCAACTAATGCTTTGATGTACGTTGCCGGTTACTTGTTATTGAAGTGCTTAAACAAGCATGACTGCTCTGTTTGTCGAAGAAGTATAACCACTGAAACTATGGACAACAGTAGAATGCTTTGTTTGTTCAAAGGGTACGACAGCAGTAAGGGCATATTTGGTGGTCTAACGGTTCCAAAACAGAACTTCTTTGACTATGTATCCAATTTAGAACAGGGTTTTATGTCATTTTTTTCCAAACATATGTATTCCATTAATATTAGAAACCAGCTTCATGAAAACCTAATTGCAATCAATACACCGATTTTATGTGAAGAATTTCCTAAACACTATCGCCTAAAATTGTTTATAAAAGTGAGAATTCATTACGCTCTTAAATTTGGAAACAGAAACCTTAAAGCAGAACCTAGAAAACACCGTAAATATTTTAAAGTATGTGGTTTATAACTTCTTTTTTATTTAGGTTCCGTAGTGTTGTGCTTCTGTTAAGTTTTAATTGTTTGATATTTGTTTCAGTTTTAATTTCGGACAATTATTTTTTAATATTCATGTCAGTTTTTATGTTAAGTTTTTAATTGTGCTAATATGTTGTTTTTATATTTTTGACCATACCATTCCTAATAAATTCTTTTGGCCGTTGCTACCAAAACTGTCGTATATGATGCTTAGTTAGTTGGTTACACTTGTTTTGTTTTTTTAAATGACTTTCTTTTGGGGCATTAAACTTTTTTAAATTATAAATTAAATTACTGTTACATTAAATTTATTCTTAGAAAAAGTTATTATTACATTAAACATATTAAGAATATAATAAAACATACATATTAGGGAATTTTCTACGGATAATGTCGACGTTCCATACTGACACAATAGCCTTCAAATAGTGTTTACTTTTTCCCTGCTGGACAGTTATGTCGCCCTCTGCTTCTTGAAAGCCCTCGTCATCCAAGTTGTCATGGTTGACATCCGAAAGTGGAGGGTCTTTCACAAGCTCATCAGGATCGGCGGGGTCCGACTGAAACAACATCTGCTTCTGGTCCAAGAGGTACTCAATGCCAATCAGTTCTCCTTATAAAATATATCTATAGTAAACAAACGTTTCTAAAATTTGTCACATTAAGAATGTGGATGATGTTGTACCTGTGTATTTTCCGAACTGAAGAGTTCCTGGTGCCACTTCTTGGCCAAAACATCTATTGTTTACCACGTTGGCAGCGTGAAGGAGTGTTTCATCATAAGTGGAAGATCTGAAGGAGGGGATAGAGCAGCAGCACGATCAGAATTCCATCTCGAAATCCCCTCCAAAAGATAGGTCTGATAGTGCAGGCCACTTGCACTGGTTCCTGTAGAAATTAATCATTAGAAATTGGTTCCTGTAGAAATTAATCATTAGAAATTATCAAGAGATGCAATTTTTAAGATTTATACTTGAAATGAATCTGTTTAGATGCAAATGAAACGACTCCAGTGATGTCGACACCCGTGCACATCTGTGGACTGGTAGCTCTACGTCATCCTTTCTTATGTGGCCAGTTACGACGTAGAGCGGAAAGCCTTCAGGATCCGTGATACAGTCTATATGCGCGTGCTGTTCCTTCCATATAGCCAAGGCACGATCTTCATCCAAAAGGGGGACCCCGAGTGTATCACGGCCCTGCTTACCAGCAAATACCACCAGCAATTTTTCGATCAGAACTTTCGTCTCTTGTGGCTGCCTTGTTGTTCTTTTGCAGTGCAATGAAAGTTCTTTTTTCGTGATCTGGCACACAGCCATGCCAGCAGTGGAGTTTGGGATGCCGCTGATTTTCATTTGACTGATTTTGGCCTCAATCAGCAAGTCAAGGTCCGGCTTGCTCCATTCGAAAATGCACCTTCACAATCGTCCCAAAAATATACCATACAGGGGTGACTCTGTTGTACATCCCGTTGCGATCCTCCTCATGTAGTGCCATATGTCCAACCGTACGATTGTTGTCTCCAACTTTGCTATGAGGCTCCGAGCAGCAGGCACACTTTTGGAGCAGCACCCACGGTCCACATACAAAAAGGTGTTGGAACGTTGGCACCAGAGTAACGTTCCATCAGCCCATGGGTCATCTTTTCAAGCCCTCTTCTTCCCCTTGAGTAAGTACGGACATTAAGATCATCCCGTACCCATTGCCCACGTTGGTGACCCATAAAGCTGTCGATTTGGAGTCTCAAGCCAGTTTCTTGACTACCTTTTTTTGTTGAATCCATCTTTAACACACACTCCCATAAGTGGAGGTAATCTTGACTTTTATTTCGTTGACGCGGGGCAGGACGTCTTGCACATAAACAGTTAGAAGCAACCTGTACGAAGAGACCGGTGTGAACTTGGGTGTTTTCAGGATTTGTGGTTTCTGGATAAGACCTTCTTTGCTTGCACCAACAAAGTGATCGCAGTCGTTCAAGTACTGGTGGCCAAACAGTTCCACCCATATTTCACTGTGCTGTTCTTTTAATTGTTTTTGTAGTTGGGTGGAGCTGTTTCCCAAACGTAGCAGCCTGATAACCTGAACGTCGCAAGCCATTTGCCACGTCAGCAGAACACAGAACCGACGTTTGTGTCCAACATCCAATTGATTCACAATTGCTCTGCTTCAACTGATGAACTTCTTTTGGCATTTTGTACATTCCAGGTATTTAGCAGCCATGCTATAGTTTTCTGCAATGTCCCACCACTACTCGTGTGTGCCGGAAAATGCCAGCACTTGTCCGTTCCTTAGAGCAGCCTGGTTGAGGGCACACTAGCACGGATTTCCAGAGTTTTTGCGGCATCCACATAAGTAGACTGTGTGCAAAGTACCTTGCTGGTTTTGTCAGCTGTGCACACTGGGGAGGTACGACCACAGTTTGTTTACCCTGTAATAAAAACATATTGTCTAAATAAACTGTACAGGGGTTTGAGGCATAACTACAAAAGTAATAACATATGTTTATACAGGCTATTTCTTCAAAGATCTAGTATTTATTTTCCTTTTTTGAATTTATTTTACCTCGGAGTATTTATTTTCCTTTTTTGAATTTATTTTACCTCGGGAAGTCAAAAGTTCCGGTTTGCCAGTTTTAGCATTTTGCTTGAAGAGTGCCTGAGCCACCCATTCGTGACGGGCGGGATGATGAAAAAGGTGACTTCACAGCCGCCGCATAGGACAGAGGGGATGGAGACCGAGCTTTACGGGCCGTAGGGACGAGGGTGCTCCTTTGGGAGGAGGAGCTTGGTGAGGAAAATTGGGTGGGAGCAGGTTAGAAGGGGAGATTGGTAAGGAAGTGGAGGGTAGATTAGCAGGTGGAGTGGGAGAGAGTGGCCGCTTCCCTTGGCAAGATGCCCAGTGACCTTTTGCCAGGAGGAAGGTTTCCGCCATGGGAACGGGCTCCGAGCACCTGCAACTGAGTTGGAACAAGACTGGCCTTACGGGCCGTCGCCACGTGCCGTTTCAGCTGCTGCACGCTTGAAAGCGGTTTATTTAAGATCGTGAAGAAGCACGACCACAAAGGGCAAAAGTAGTTGGTTGGGGACGAGAGGGCATGAGTATTGCGGCGGAGGCGAGGGTCCTTTGTTATGACTTTGACGTCAGAAAGGTCCTTTGAGCCAGCTGTTGATTCCTGGCGTTTAGCGATCAACGATGCGAGATCAGCTAGTTGGGCTGCGTGTTCTAGACTTGCCACTAAGTCTAATTTTGATCCTTGATTGTGGCTAACTAACCAAGCAGTAACTGGTTTGTTGATTATTTATTACCACGGTTATTAACATAGTAAACTTCAACGCCTAACCACTATAGACAAATGGCTAGGATCTAAGTTCTCTTCTTGGCTGATGAACTCTGGTTAATCTTATTGAGTCTGCATGAAAATCAAGGTTCGGACGTAGAACCTTTTATAGTGTTTTGTAGCTGACGTCACATGCTTTCGTCACAGCATGGTTTATCTGTGTTCGTTTCACTTTAGGGCGTTATCTGATCATAAAATGTCCGATGAACGAGTAGCCGATATTATCCTAGCTCGGGGCGTTCGACCTTTCCAGGAACCACATTATCGTTCGCTGTCGTTAAGATGCAATTGAAGTATTTTCTTTGAATTATCTTTAAGTTTGCCTTCGAAGTTGGATTCGTCCATCGAGTAGTTAATAATGAACCGATCCAAGAATGTCTTTAATTTGTGTTTGGATCTGCTAAGTTTAGCTCCCACGCTATCATCGCGTGCGAAATTGCTCAATCATCCACTTATGTTAAAATACTTTCGGGGCAGCTAATAGCTTTGAACGCTGGCCTTGTTGAAATGAAGGATAATTTGTCACGAGTACATGACATGATGCAATAATGCGAAATATTGGTGCAGTATTGAGAAATAACATGCAATGTTCCTACATATCTATACCCACAACAAAAAAAAAATGAAAAAAAAAAGTTGTTGCCGGCCTTGTTGAAATGATGGATAATTTGTCACGAGTACGAGTACATGACATAATGCCATAATGCGAAATATTGGTGCAGTATTGAGAAATAACATGCAATGTTCCTACATATCTATACCCACAACAAAAAAAACAATGAAAAAAAAATGTTGCTAAGGGCGAAACGCAAGGAAACCTATGCATAAAATGAATAATGTACAAGTTTGTGGTAGTAATAATGTTACGGCAGTGCTCTTCAACCGGTGTGCACGGTGCACCCAAAATATGCCTAGGGTGCACCAGTACAAAAGGGTATACAAGGGTGCACCACAAACTTCACACTAAATAAATACTTTTTACTAAAAAATTTAGCAATAAAAAATATATTAAAGTACTTAAAAATTTTGAGCATTGTTTTGTAACAAATTTAGCCACTTTCCTACAGTTTTATCCCCAGTTGTTGGTGTTATGTTTTTTTCGCGCCAATACAGAGTTGCGATAGGGGATTCTCCAAGCGTCGTCTGTCTAGGTTTGGCCAAAG
The DNA here is from genome assembly GCF_009617815.1 of Ciona robusta. Classification (NCBI taxonomy): domain Eukaryota; kingdom Metazoa; phylum Chordata; class Ascidiacea; order Phlebobranchia; family Cionidae; genus Ciona; species Ciona robusta. Next base: position 196,588 of record NW_028323130.1, read on the forward strand.
TTAGTATAGACCAAGTTAGGAAACGGCGCTCGTGTCCGCCATTACGGAGCCCACAGAGCGTGAATCGCCTATACAAATGCATGGTCGGCATGTGCTTTTATTTAGTTCTTGTAAGCGATACAAAGCTAGAAAACACGTATAGCAGCGGTTGTTTTAACATTTAAAATATAATTTCTAATATAAATCTTTTTATATAATATTAAATCTAGGAATTAATGTGAAGTAAATTAATATTTTGACTGGTTTTCGGCGTACAGTGTGGTTTAACAAGGTACTTTACGTTGGCGATTAAGACTAGCACCAATCAGCTTAGTTTACATAATAGTATATGATCATACCTACCTACGAATCTACAGAGCCATTCTTTACTACATTTATAATCCAACATGAGTGGACATGCAGCTGTTCGCGTTTTCCGATTTCATAAAGACCCGTAACGCAAAATAGGTAGCATACTAATTCAAGCAGAGGACCAAAAATAGTAACTTAGCATTGTTTTCCTCAGTGTCACTTCCGATATTAGGCAAATTTTACACAGATACCTTAAGTTTCGTTGCCAGGTATACGTGTTAGGTTTGTGAGCCAAAAAGTAAAATCAAGTTTGTGAGCCAAAAAGTAAAATCACGGCAATGTTCATGCAAAACTGCGGCTAGACCAGTTTATGGTAATGTTATGCGTTTGTATTTATGGTAATGTTATTTTTGTTTGTATTTTTATATTTTAAACATGTTCTTTCAAGACTCGTTGTTTTACAATCCGTTTCCTAACTTTGGTCAATACTAACATAGGGTTTCGCAAGGCATTTTTAGCCCTGAAAACGCATTGTAGGGATGCTAGAACAGAATTTGTGTACAAATTAGCTAAAATGCACACACACGGACATGTGGGCTAGCATTTTATTTGAATATAGTTGTTGAATTAGGTGGTATTACTCTAATCAGTGCGATATATATGTACAAACTTATCAAATCTTGTTGGATGCTCAACATTTTATGGTTGTTTTGTCTGATCACTTTTTATGAGATTTTGTACAAAAGTTGATAGGTAAAAAAGTATATCACTATGGTTTTGGATAAGATTTGGTGTTGGATATAGCAGGAATAGATTCTATGAGATATTTAAGTGGGGAAACATACTTTCCTCTTTTAATAAAAAAATATCCATGACCATGCGCAACCATTCGGGCTGCATCACATGTACTCCTTGCCTCGGCGGCTCAACCTAGTCAAGGATCTTGGTCATCAGCATTCTTGAAAAGCTGCATTTCGCTCTGGTACTTAATCGTTTTTTAAAAGCCAGACTTCCGAAAGTGCCTTTCCACAAGAACCTACCCCGCGTTTACGCATGGGCGTGACAACATTCATGTCACACGCGAACTTACGCATAAGTATACACGGGAACTACAGCCGCTTTCCAGGATTCAATTGCGAGAGCATACTAGGAGCAACTGATCTCTCGTTTCTTGCAATCGCGACATTGAGTATTCCCAGACGGTCACCCATTCAAGTACTAACTGAACCCGAGATTGCTTGACTTCCGAGATCGGACGAGATCGGGTACTTTCAATCTGGTATGGAGATAGGAAGAATACTTTATTGAATCTTGATTAATATATAGTTAACGTAAATTAAAAAAATCATTTTATACCAAAAGCGTATTTTTGAAAATTTTGTTTTATAATTATTGCCTAACTCATTCAGTATTCCCAGACGGTCACCCATTCAAGTACTAACTGAACCCGAGATTGCTTGACTTCCGAGATCGGACGAGATCAGGTACTTCCAATCTGGTATGGAGATAGGCAGAATTATGTATTGAATCTTGATTAATATGTTATTAACGTAAATTAAAAAATCATTTTATACCAAAAGCGTATTTTTGAAAATTTTGTTTTATAATCATTGCCTAACTCATTCAGTATTCCCAGACGGTCACCCATTCAAGTACTAACTGAACCCGAGATTGCTTGACTTCCGAGATCGGACGAGATCGGGTACTTTCAATCTGGTATGGAGATAGGCAGAATTATGTTTTGAATCTTGATTAATATATTGTTAACGTAAATTAAAAAAATCATTTTATACCAAAAGCATATTTTTGAAAATTTTGTTTTATAATCATTGCCTAACTCATTCAGTATTCCCAGACGGTCACCCATTCAAGTACTAACTGAACCCGAGATTGCTTGACTTCCGAGATCGGACGAGATCGGGTACTTTCAATCTGGTATGGAGATAGGCAGAATAACGTATTGAATCTTGATTAATATATTGTTAACGTAAATTAAAAAAATCATTTCCTACCAAAAGCGTATTTTTGAAAATTTTGTTTTATAATCATTGCCTAACTCATTCAGTATTCCCAGACGGTCACCCATTCAAGTACTAACTGAACCCGAGATTGCTTGACTTCCGAGATCGGACGAGATCGGGTACTTTCAATCTGGTATGGAGATAGGCAGAATTATGTTTTGAATCTTGATTAATATATTGTTAACGTAAATTAAAAAAATCATTTTATACCAAAAGGATATTTTTGAAAATTTTGTTTTATAATCATTGCCTAACTCATTCAGTATTCCCAGACGGTCACCCATTCAAGTACTAACTGAACCCGAGATTGCTTGACTTCCGAGATCGGACGAGATCGGGTACTTTCAATCTGGTATGGAGATAGGCAGAATAACGTATTGAATCTTGATTAATATATTGTTAACGTAAATTAAAAAAATCATTTCCTACCAAAAGCGTATTTTTGAAAATTTTGTTTTATAATCATTGCCTAACTCATTCAGTATTCCCAGACGGTCACCCATTCAAGTACTAACTGAACCCGAGATTGCTTGACTTCCGAGATCGGACGAGATCGGGTACTTTCAATCTGGTATGGAGATAGGCAGAATTATGTTTTGAATCTTGATTAATATGTTGTTAACGTAAATTAAAAAAATCATTTTATACCAAAAGCGTATTTTTGAAAATTTTGTTTTATAATTATTGCCTAACTCATTCAGTATTCCCAGACGGTCACCCATTCAAGTACTAACTGAACCCGAGATTGCTTGACTTCCGAGATCGGGTACTTTCAATCTGGTATGTAGTTAGGCAGAATTATGTTCTGAATCTTGATTAATATATAGTTACCGTAAATTAAAAATTTATTTTATACCAAAAGCGTATTTTTGAAAATTTATTTTTATAATCATTGCCTAACTCATTCAGTATTCCCAGACGGTCACCCATTCAAGTACTAACTGAACCCGAGATTGCTTGACTTTCGAGATCGGGTACTTTCAATCTGGTATGGAGATAGGCAGAATACTTTATTGAATCTTGATTAATATATTGTTAAGGTAAATTAAAAAATCATTTCATACCAAAAGCGTATTTTTGAAAATTTTGTTTTATAATCATTGCCTAACTCATTCAGTATTCCCAGACGGTCACCCATTCAAGTACTAAGTGAACCCGAGATTGCTTGACTTCCGAGATCGGACGAGATCGGGTACTTCCAATCTGGTATGGAGATAGGCAGAATTATGTATTGAATCTTGATTAATATGCTGTTAACGTAAATTAAAAAATCATTTTATACCAAAAGCGTATTTTTGAAAATTTTGTTTCATAATTATTGCCTAACTCATTCAGTATTCCCAGACGGTCACCCATTCAAGTACTAACTGAACCCGAGATTGCTTGACTTCCGAGATCGGACGAGATCGGGTACTTTCAATCTGGTATGGAGATAGGCAGAATAACGTATTGAATCTTGATTAATATATTGTTAACGTAAATTAAAAAAATCATTTCCTACCAAAAGAGTATTTTTGAAAATTTTGTTTTATAATCATTGCCTAACTCATTCAGTATTCCCAGACGGTCACCCATTCAAGTACTAACTGAACCCGAGATTGCTTGACTTCCGAGATCGGACGAGATCGGGTACTTTCAATCTGGTATGGAGATAGGCAGAATTATGTTTTGAATCTTGATTAATATATTGTTAACGTAAATTAAAAAAATCATTTTATACCAAAAGGATATTTTTGAAAATTTTGTTTTATAATCATTGCCTAACTCATTCAGTATTCCCAGACGGTCACCCATTCAAGTACTAACTGAACCCGAGATTGCTTGACTTCCGAGATCGGACGAGATCGGGTACTTTCAATCTGGTATGGAGATAGGCAGAATAACGTATTGAATCTTGATTAATATATTGTTAACGTAAATTAAAAAAATCATTTCCTACCAAAAGCGTATTTTTGAAAATTTTGTTTTATAATCATTGCCTAACTCATTCAGTATTCCCAGACGGTCACCCATTCAAGTACTAACTGAACCCGAGATTGCTTGACTTCCGAGATCGGATACTTCCAATCTGGTATGGAGATAGGCAGAATTATGTATTGAATCTTGATTAATATGTTGTTAACGTAAATTAAAAAATCATTTTATACCAAAAGCGTATTTTTGAAAATTTTGTTTTATAATTATTGCCTAACTCATTCAGTATTCCCAGACGGTCACCCATTCAAGTACTAACTGAACCCGAGATTGCTTGACTTCCGAGATCGGACGAGATCGGGTACTTTCAATCTGGTATGTAGTTAGGCAGAATTATGTTTTGAATCTTGATTAATATATAGTTAACGTAAATTAAAAATTCATTTTATACCAAAAGCGTATTTTTGAAAATTTTGTTTTATAATCATTGCCTAACTCATTCAGTATTCCCAGACGGTCACCCATTCAAGTACTAACTGAACCCGAGATTGCTTGACTTCCGAGATCGGACGAGATCGGGTACTTTCAATCTGGTATGGAGATAGGCAGAATAACGTATTGAATCTTGATTAATATATTGTTAACGTAAATTAAAAAAATCATTTCCTACCAAAAGCGTATTTTTGAAAATTTTGTTTTATAATCATTGCCTAACTCATTCAGTATTCCCAGACGGTCACCCATTCAAGTACTAACTAAACCCGAGATTGCTTGACTTCCGAGATCGGACGAGATCGGGTACTTTCAATCTGGTATGGAGATAGGCAGAATTATGTTTTGAATCTTGATTAATATATTGTTAACGTAAATTAAAAAAATCATTTTATACCAAAAGGATATTTTTGAAAATTTTGTTTTATAATCATTGCCTAACTCATTCAGTATTCCCAGACGGTCACCCATTCAAGTACTAACTGAACCCGAGATTGCTTGACTTCCGAGATCGGACGAGATCGGGTACTTTCAATCTGGTATGGAGATAGGCAGAATAACGTATTGAATCTTGATTAATATATTGTTAACGTAAATTAAAAAAATCATTTCCTACCAAAAGCGTATTTTTGAAAATTTTGTTTTATAATCATTGCCTAACTCATTCAGTATTCCCAGACGGTCACCCATTCAAGTACTAACTGAACCCGAGATTGCTTGACTTCCGAGATCGGACGAGATCGAGTACTTTCAATCTGGTATGGAGATAGGCAGAATTATGTTTTGAATCTTGATTAATATGTTGTTAACGTAAATTTAAAAAATCATTTTATACCAAAAGCGTATTTTTGAAAATTTTGTTTTATAATTATTGCATAACTCATTCAGTATTCCCAGACGGTCACCCATTCAAGTACTAACTGAACCCGAGATTGCTTGACTTCCGAGATCGGGTACTTTCAATCTGGTATGTAGTTAGGCAGAATTATGTTCTGAATCTTGATTAATATATAGTTAACGTAAATTAAAAATTCATTTTATACCAAAAGCGTATTTTTGAAAATTTACTTTTATAATCATTGCCTAAATCATTCAGTATTCCCAGACGGTCACCCATTCAAGTACTAACTGAACCCGAGATTGCTTGACTTCCGAGATCGGACGAGATCGGGTACTTTCAATCTGGTATGGAGATAGGCAGAATACTTTATTGAATCTTGATTAATATATTGTTAAGGTAAATTAAAAAATCATTTCATACCAAAAGCGTATTTTTGAAAATTTTGTTTTATAATCATTGCCTAACTCATTCAGTATTCCCAGACGGTCACCCATTCAAGTACTAACTGAACCTGAGATTGCTTGACTTCCGAGATCGGACGAGATCGGGTACTTCCAATCTGGTATGTAGTTAGGCAGAATTATGTTTTGAATCTTGATTAATATATAGTTAACGTAAATTAAAAATTCATTTTATACCAAAAGCGTATTTTTGAAAATTTACTTTCATAATCATTGCCTAACTCATTCAGTATTCCCTGACGGTCACCCATTCAAGTACTAACTGAACCCGAGATTGCTTGACTTCCGAAATCGGACGAGATCGGGTACTTTCAATCTGGTATGGAGATAGGCAGAATAACGTATTGAATCTTGATTAATATATTGTTAACGTAAATTAAAAAAATCATTTCCTACCAAAATCGTATTTTTGAAAATTTTGTTTTATAATCATTGCCTAACTCATTCAGTATTCCCAGACGGTCACCCATTCAAGTACTAACTGAACCCGAGATTGCTTGACTTCCGAGATCGGACGAGATCGGGTACTTTCAATCTGGTATGGAGATAGGCAGAATTATGTTTTGAATCTTGATTAATATATTGTTAACGTAAATTAAAAAAATCATTTTATACCAAAAGCGTATTTTTGAAAATTTTGTTTTATAATCATTGCCTAACTCATTCAGTATTCCCAGACGGTCACCCATTCAAGTACTAACTGAACCCGAGATTGCTTGACTTCCGAGATCGGACGAGATCGGCTACTTTCAATCTGGTATGGAGATAGGCAGAATTTTGTTTTGAATCTTGATTAATATGTTGTTAACGTAAATTAAAAAAATCATTTTATACCAAAAGCGTATTTTTGAAAATTTTGTTTTATAATTATTGCATAACTCATTCAGTATTCCCAGACGGTCACCCATTCAAGTACTAACTGAACCCGAGATTGCTTGACTTTCGAGGTCGGACGAGATCGGGTACTTTCAATCTGGTATGTAGTTAGGCAGAATTATGTTTTGAATCTTGATTAATATATAGTTAACGTAAATTAAAAATTCATTTTATACCAAAAGCGTATTTTTGAAAATTTTGTTTTATAATCATTGCCTAACTCATTCAGTATTCCCAGACGGTCACCCATTCAAGTACTAACTGAACCCGAGATTGCTTGACTTCCGAGATCGGACGAGATCGGGTACTTTCAATCTGGTATGGAGATAGGCAGAATAACGTATTGAATCTTGATTAATATATTGTTAACGTAAATTAAAAAAATCATTTCCTACCAAAAGCGTATTTTTGAAAATTTTGTTTTATAATCATTGCCTAACTCATTCAGTATTCCCAGACGGTCACCCATTCAAGTACTAACTGAACCCGAGATTGCTTGACTTCCGAGATCGGACGAGATCGGGTACTTTCAATCTGGTATGGAGATAGGCAGAATTATGTTTTGAATCTTGATTAATATATTGTTAACGTAAATTAAAAAAATCATTTTAGACCAAAAGCATATTTTTGAAAATTTTGTTTTATAATCATTGCCTAACTCATTCAGTATTCCCAGACGGTCACCCATTCAAGTACTAACTGAACCCGAGATTGCTTGACTTCCGAGATCGGACGAGATCGGGTACTTTCAATCTGGTATGGAGGTAGGCAGAATAATGTTTTGAATCTTGATTAATATATTGTTAACGTAAATTAAAAAAATCATTTTATACCAAAAGCGTATTTTTGAAAATTTTGATTTATAATTATTGCCTAACTCATTCAGTATTCCCAGACGGTCACCCATTCAAGTACTAACTGAACCCGAGATTGCTTGACTTCCGAGATCGGACGAGATCGGGTACTTTCAATCTGGTATGGAGATAGGCAGAATACTTTATTGAATCTTGATTAATATATTGTTAAGGTAAATTAAAAAATCATTTCATACCAAAAGCGTATTTTTGAAAATTTACTTTCATAATCATTGCCTAACTCATTCAGTATTCCCACACGGTCACCCATTCAAGTACTAACTGAACCCGAGATTGCTTGACTTCCGAGATCGGACGAGATCGGGTACTTTCAATCTGGTATGGAGATAGGCAGAATAACGTATTGAATCTTGATTAATATGTTGTTAACGTAAATTAAAAAAATCATTTTATACCAAAAGCGTATTTTTGAAAATTTTGTTTTATAATCATTGCCTAACTCATTCAGTATTCCCAGACGGTCACCCATTCAAGTACTAACTGAACCCGAGATTGCTTGACTTCCGAGATCGGGTACTTTCAATCTGGTATGGAGATAGGCAGAATAACGTATTGAACCTTGATTAATATATTGTTAACGTAAATTAAAAAAATCATTTCCTACCAAAAGCGTATTTTTGAAAATTTTGTTTTATAATTATTGCATAACTCATTCAGTATTCCCAGACGGTCACCCATTCAAGTACTAACTGAACCCGAGATTGCTTGACTTCCGAGATCGGGTACTTTCAATCTGGTATGTAGTTAGGCAGAATTATGTTCTGAATCTTGATTAATATATAGTTAACGTAAATTAAAAATTCATTTTATACCAAAAGCGTATTTTTGAAAATTTACTTTCATAATCATTGCCTAACTCATTCAGTATTCCCAGACGGTCACCCATTCAAGTACTAACTGAACCCGAGATTGCTTGACTTCCGAGATCGGACGAGATCGGGTACTTTCAATCTGGTATGGAGACAGGCAGAATACTTTATTGAATCTTGATTAATATATTGTTAAGGTAAATTAAAAAATCATTTCATACCAAAAGCGTATTTTTGAAAATTTTGTTTTATAATCATTGCCTAACTCATTCAGTATTCCCAGACGGTCACCCATTCAAGTACTAACTGAACCCGAGATTGCTTGACTTCCGAGATCGGACGAGATCGGGTACTTCCAATCTGGTATGGAGATAGGCAGAATTATGTATTGAATCTTGATTAATATATTGTTAACGTAAATTAAAAAATCATTTTATACCAAAAGCGTATTTTTGAAAATTTTGTTTCATAATTATTGGCTAACTCATTCAGTATTTCCAGACGGTCACCCATTCAAGTACTAACTGAAACCGAGATTGCTTGACTTCCGAGATCGGACGAGATCGGGTACTTTCAATCTGGTATGGAGATAGGCAGAATTATGTTTTGAATCTTGATTAATATATTGTTAACGTAAATTAAAAAAATCATTTTATACCAAAAGCGTATTTTTGAAAATTTTGTTTTATAATCATTGCCTAACTCATTCAGTATTCCCAGACGGTCACCCATTCAAGTACTAACTGAACCCGAGATTGCTTGACTTCCGAGATCGGACGAGATCGGGTACTTTCAATCTGGTATGGAGATAGGCAGAATTATCTTTTGAATCTTGATTAATATGTTGTTAACGTAAATTAAAAAATCATTTTATACCAAAAGCGTATTTTTGAAAATTTTGTTTTATAATTATTGCATAACTCATTCAGTATTCCCAGACGGTCACCCATTCAAGTACTAACTGAACCCGAGATTGCTTGACTTCCGAGATCGGGTACTTTCAATCTGGTATGTAGTTAGGCAGAATTATGTTCTGAATCTTGATTAATATATAGTTAACGTAAATTAAAAATTCATTTTATACCAAAAGCGTATTTTTGAAAATTTACTTTTATAATCATTGCCTAACTCATTCAGTATTCCCAGACGGTCACCCATTCAAGTACTAACTGAACCCGAGATTGCTTGACTTCCGAGATCGGACGAGATCGGGTACTTTCAATCTGGTATGGAGATAGGCAAAATACTTTATTGAATCTTGATTAATATATTGTTAAGGTAAATTAAAAAATCATTTCATACCAAAAGCGTATTTTTGAAATTTTGTTTTATAATCATTGCCTAACTCATTCAGTATTCCCAGACGGTCACCCATTCAAGTACTAACTGAACCCGAGATTGCTTGACTTCCGAGATCGGACGAGATCGGGTACTTTCAATCTGGTATGGAGATAGGCAGAATTATGTTTTGAATCTTGATTAATATATTGTTAACGTAAATTAAAAAAATCATTTTATACCAAAAGCATATTTTTGAAAATTTTGTTTTATAATCATTGCCTAACTCATTCAGTATTCCCAGACGGTCACCCATTCAAGTACTAACTGAACCCGAGATTGCTTGACTTCCGATAATTATTGCCTAACTGAACCCGAGATTGCTTGACTTCCGAGATCGGACGAGATCGGGTACTTTCAATCTGGTATGGAGATATGCAGAATTATGTTTTGAATCTTGATTAATATATTGTTAACGTAAATTAAAAAAATCATTTTATACCAAAAGCATATTTTTGAAAATTTTGTTTTATAATCATTGCCTAACTCATTCAGTATTCCCAGACGGTCACCCATTCAAGTACTAACTGAACCCGAGATTGCTTGACTTCCGAGATCGGACGAGATCGGGTACTTTCAATCTGGTATGGAGATAGGCAAAATACTTTATTGAATCTTGATTAATATATTGTTAAGGTAAATTAAAAAATCATTTCATACCAAAAGCGTATTTTTGAAAATTTTGTTTTATAATCATTGCCTAACTCATTCAGTATTCCCAGACGGTCACCCATTCAAGTACTAACTGAACCCGAGATTGCTTGACTTCCGAGATCGGACGAGATCGGGTACTTTCAATCTGGTATGGAGATAGGCAGAATACTTTATTGAATCTTGATTAATATATTGTTAAGGTAAATTAAAAAATCATTTCATACCAAAAGCGTATTTTTGAAAATTTTGTTTTATAATCATTGCCTAACTCATTCAGTATTCCAGACGGTCACCCATTCAAGTACTAACTGAACCGAGATTGCTTGACTTCCGAGATCGGACGAGATCGGGTACTTCCAATCTGGTATGGAGATAGGCAGAATTATGTATTGAATCTTGATTAATATGTTGTTAACGTAAATTAAAAAATCATTTTATACCAAAAGCGTATTTTTGAAAATTTTGTTTCATAATTATTGCCTAACTCATTCAGTATTTCCAGACGGTCACCCATTCAAGTACTAACTGAACCCGAGATTGCTTGACTTCCGAGATCGGACGAGATCGGGTACTTTCAATCTGGTATGTAGTTAGGCAGAATTATGTTTTGAATCTTGATTAATATATAGTTAACGTAAATTAAAAATTCATTTTATACCAAAAGCGTATTTTTGAAAATTTACTTTCATAATCATTGCCTAACTCATTCAGTATTCCCAGACGGTCACCCATTCAAGTACTAACTGAACCCGAGATTGCTTGACTTCCGAGATCGGACGAGATCGGGTACTTTCAATCTGGTATGGAGATAGGCAGAATTATGTTTTGAATCTTGATTAATATATTGTTAACGTAAATTAAAAAAATCATTTATACCAAAAGCGTATTTTTGAAAATTTTGTTTTATAATCATTGCCTAACTCATTCAGTATTCCCAGACGGTCACCCATTCAAGTACTAACTGAACCCGAGATTGCTTGACTTCCGAGATCGGACGAGATCGGGTACTTTCAATCTGGTATGGAGATAGGCAGAATTATCTTTTGAATCTTGATTAATATGTTGTTAACGTAAATTAAAAAATCATTTTATACCAAAAGCGTATTTTTGAAAATTTTGTTTTATAATTATTGCATAACTCATTCAGTATTCCCAGACGGTCACCCATTCAAGTACTAACTGAACCCGAGATTGCTTGACTTCCGAGATCGGGTACTTTCAATCTGGTATGTAGTTAGGCAGAATTATCTTCTGAATCTTGATTAATATATAGTTAACGTAAATTAAAAATTCATTTTATACCAAAAGCGTATTTTTGAAAATTTACTTTTATAATCATTGCCTAACTCATTCAGTATTCCCAGACGGTCACCCATTCAAGTACTAACTGAACCCGAGATTGCTTGACTTCCGAGATCGGACGAGATCGGGTACTTTCAATCTGGTATGGAGATAGGCAGAATACTTTATTGAATCTTGATTAATATATTGTTAAGGTAAATTAAAAAATCATTTCATACCAAAAGCGTATTTTTGAAAATTTTGTTTTATAATCATTGCCTAACTCATTCAGTATTCCCAGACGGTCACCCATTCAAGTACTAACTGAACCCGAGATTGCTTGACTTCCGAGATCGGACGAGATCGGGTACTTCCAATCTGGTATGGAGATAGGCAGAATTATGTATTGAATCTTGATTAATATGTTGTTAACGTAAATTAAAAAATCATTTTATACCAAAAGCGTATTTTTGAAAATTTTGTTTCATAATTATTGGCTAACTCATTCAGTATTTCCAGACGGTCACCCATTCAAGTACTAACTGAACCCGAGATTGCTTGACTTCCGAGATCGGACGAGATCGGGTACTTTCAATCTGGTATGTAGTTAGGCAGAATTATGTTTTGAATCTTGATTAATATATAGTTAACGTAAATTAAAAATTCATTTTATACCAAAAGCGTATTTT